>NW_010165984.1:3326-30698 GCF_000695765.1 Mesitornis unicolor | reverse complement strand
TTAGCTATATTTTCCTAGCTGTCTTAATCAAAAAGAGGAATGAAAAAGTGTGCTTGACTTTCAGCGTGGAAATATCATGTTATATATTTATTTCAGTTTAAAGACAATGGAATAGATGACAACTTTTCACATCAAATGAAATTTAAAAAATTGGGGTATTTAGGTTAGGGAAACATGATTATTCACACTGAACTCTATATAAGTGTTGGTACTTTGCATTTTTTTAAATTGCCTGAAGTGTTTAGGTGTCAAAACATTTACTTAGAAATCTAATTGGAAATCTCAGGCCTGTTAACCATGGTCTACATATTTAAGGATCAATTCACTTGTCTATGTGTAATTGCCTAATGTCATTTGAATTACTTCAGGACAGCCTAATTGACCTCCAGCATTCATACATGTTTTTTCTGTGTAGTCTTTGTAATATCTGCCAGCCTACAGGAAATGTCACCGTACTCTAGATATCATAAATAATGTTTGATTGCTGCAGGTGAATCCAGTCCTATCTTCAAAAATAAGGACAACATCCGTGCAGACACTCTCATGTAAATGCTTATATTTACATTTATATTAATGTAAATGTATTTAGATCACATATTTGATTTTTTCCAGTTCTGTCCTGGTTTCACAGGGATAAAATCATATAATCAAGTGATCATAGATCAAGTGAAAGCCAGGGCAGATTACACAAGCTGGCCAGCAGAAGTATTTCATACCATAAATGTCACGCTCACTATAAATTGAGGATGGCCCTCTTTCCTCAATGGTCATCATCCCTGGAGTGTCTCACTCATTATTCTCCTCCTGAGGCCTACTTCCCCATTGAGTGTGACCATTGTGCTTTCGTGGAAGCTATGATGCATCTAGCATTCACTGCTGGGAGTGCACAGCTTGCAATCACTATATAAGCCGAGTATAACTTTGTGCATTATATATTAATATTTGTATTAATATTAGTTTTAAATTATTATTTTGTTAAATCTGTTTCCTATTCAACCCAGACACCTTCTTTCCTCTTCCTGATTCCCCTTCTCATGTGGGGAGGGGTCATCAGGTGATAGAACAACTGGCTAAACAGAGATAACTTCTTATTCTCTGCTGAAGGAAAAAAGTATGATTGTGACTGGTGAACCAAATTGTTCTTAAGGCTCAGCTGACTACCCTGAGCATAACAGTAATTTAGACACTGTACACAGCCAAAGATTAACACTTACATGTAGGTGTCTTAATCTGTAACTGGATCACAGCTGTAGATATCTGATAATCATAGAGAAAGGCTGGATCCACAGAAATATTTGCAAAAAAGTGTATTTGCTTTAACAAGTCTCTCACAGAGGAGTAATGATTCTCCTGACTGCTCTAGTCAGAGCACAAGTATGTTCTATGGCTTCAGTGACATATTTAGTGGTAGTATGGTACTTCCTTATTCATCAGCATCCATGCCAACCAAACATAATGGTAAATGCACATTTAAATAGCTCTAAATTCATGAAGCGCTTAGGACAGTAAAAGCTTCCAAATGAATAATTGCTTCACACAGACAGCTTTTACATCCTAAATTGCTCAGTGGCTGGACTTTAAAATAGCCCATGTTTCTATTAGTTAATCTCTAGGCACTGTATAAAAGGCAACAGACTGCAAAAGGATTCATCTAAGAAATGAATGCAGCACAGTAATAGTGGGAAGGAAAAATCAGAACTGTTTCCTCCTGGGAAGCATTATAAAGGGAGAAAGGAAACAAGTTTCTTGCCTGCAGAGAGTTAGTTACAAACACAACATATTTTTTGTTAAACTACATTTTTGCCATTTCCAATTTAAAATATTTTCAGAAGTTTCCCATGACTTCCCTACAGAACTAAATCCTCATAATATATTCTAATGAAGAAAATCAACATGCAGCACCTGAGGGGTATCATTTTCTTACTTGCTGAGAAGGCATGTTAATGTTAGTGTCAACAAGACTTTTCTTCAATAAAACCAAGATCCTTGAAGATGAGGTAGTACTTTTTTAAAATCCATGTTTAAAACATAATGTAATATTCTTTTCTGCAATGCACTGCATACCTGATCTCTACTATATTTTAAGTGTAAAATTCATTCTGAATGTAAGCATCCCATTGACAGTTTTGTATATGAAATAGGCTGAATACTAGATCAAAGACTGACTACAGGTTTCCATACGGTTTGTACTTTAGCAAACAGAGCTTATGCAGTACATATTTTTCTCTTTTTTTCTTTCTTTTTTTTTTGTTTTCCAAGAAGGGAGAATTAGGAGCTTGTGAATCTGTTCAATATTAAATAATTTTATGAGATAGAAAATTAAAATACAGGACAGCAGTTGTCAGATTAATTCCCTCTGCTTTGATGCACAATAAAAACACAGAGAAACTCTAATAAATGGATTGCATATTTCTTGTTTGTCTGGATTGCAAATTATGAGTTTGCACTTTCAATTCCACTTACAGATGATGAGCAGTTAGGCAACAACCCTGCTTACCTGATTTATAAATGTATAGCGACTAATCTGCATGTCACTTATGGCACTCTTGGCAATATATGCTGTGATCAAAGAATGAAAATATCTGTTACCAGAAATAAAATATCTTCCTTTATATTCAGGTGGGCAAAGCACTAAGTAGTATGTGGATTTGATAATAATATTTAAATCATCTATATTTGCTGACCATATTAAATTCGTATGGTTTTGAGAGATTGTATTTGTTTCCTGTTTGCTGATGTCAGATAAAAAACCAGATGCTTCTTGTTTTTATGTGTACAGTTCTGAGCTCTTGTTTTATTATAATTTTTATTTGTGTGGACTTTCTCTAGGTTATATTCAGTTGGAGGTCGGGATGGAAGTTCGTGTTTGAGTTCAATGGAATACTACGATCCTCACACAAATAAATGGAATATGTGTGCTCCTATGTGTAAGAGAAGAGGAGGTGTAGGAGTGGCTACATGTGATGGCTTTCTCTATGCAGTTGGAGGCCATGATGCTCCTGCTTCTAACCACTGTTCCCGACTACTGGACTATGTAGAAAGGTATCCAATTTTTTATGCATTTCTTGAATACAAAATAATGTTCAGTAGCATCATTTTCTTGACTAAGTGATGGCAAAATAATAAAGATATTTTTACCCCCAGAAGTGCCAAGTAATTATTTACTTGAGAAATTCCATAGAGGTTTATTAGAGACATTAGAGACAATTTACTTGAAGATTATTTTCTTTCTCTTTTTTTCTTTCTTTTTTTTTTAAATATTACACATTCCAGAGAAATAAACTAAATTTTACAGAGCTAAAATTCAGCCTTGAATTTTTTTTATGACACCACATTATGTTTGGAAGTATTTTGTGACTAATAATGTGGCTGAGCAAAGAAGAAATACAGAACTGCTCAAGTGATGGAAATTTACAGTATATGACATACTTCCTTTAGTAACACCACCACTTCCTGATGTGTTAATATAAGCCTTGTACACTGTATTTACAGTACTCTGAATTCTGTAATTGGATATTCTGCAAATTTAAGAATATCTGATAAAGCACTAGGGCACAGTTGGAGCGATTATAGCATTCAATTTGAAGGTACTCTTGAAATGTTTATTGAAGTTTTAACTTTTTTTTCTGTTTTTGTATGCTTTAAAAGAGAATGTAGAAAGTACACTCTCCAAATATGTACGGGCTGAAAGGTTAAAGTAGATATGCTTGAGTAGTTGGTTTATCTTAACATACAAGATAGGTGCTGGGAGAGATTTATCTGTTTATTTTCTGAAGGGGTTAAACTTAAATAAAATGTCAGTTATTGCTGCTGCTGAATCTGGCTTGGCATTTTGCAGTTACCCAATATGTAATCTAAAAATTATAGGACAAAACTTACTCCTTATGTTATCTATATGATTTTTTGATGCAATTGTAAAGGATTTCCTATGGATTCAAGCATTCTAAAATAAAATGTTATGTTTGTCTGCTCTTCACAAGCTGGGAAAGGTAAAATAACTAGTTAAAAGTAAAATAACTATTTCCCTTTTAAGAATTAGAAAAAATTGGAGCTATGTTGGCAGATTTTATAAATTAGCTTTCTCTTCCAAATTTTTCTCAAAACTTGACAGCTATTAAAAACACAAGCAAGTGATCTATAGTTTTCCCTCTTCATCTCACCTTAATTTCAAATCAATTCCTTGCAACATTCAGGAACATTTTTCCACAACCCTTCTCACCCTAGGGCATTCCTTGTTATTATAAAGATGAAAAGTACAGCTGTTTTTAGCAGAAGAAAGGATATAAAAATATCTCAGATATTTTCCTGGCAATTACAAAAAACAAGTTATTAATTTTCTTGACAGAACTGAGTTATAAGAATTAGGTTTAGCCTTGTATACCTGTTTATTTAAGAAAAAAAAATGTCCAAAAAGTCCAAAGCTGTCAATTGTATTTAGTTTCCTTGCTTTTGCACCTCCTCACCTTGGCCCTTATAATTCAAGAGTAATATATCAAAGAGTCTATTGAAATGTATTGCCTTTACGCAGGTGAAGATACAATGCATGCTGGTGCATTTCACTGGTTGGGAAACTCAGCTGGAGGCATATAATGTTGTTGTTGAAAATGCCACACAGCCTTTGAAAACATCCATTCAAAATCATTTTTTTTGGCTTGTTACAAGTGCATTTTCTTTCCACACATTCAAGCATTGTTTTAAAGTATTTTTCACTCAAGTTTTAGAATACATTTATCACATATATAAATATTGGCATCTTGGCCTGTATTAAAAACAGTGTGACCAGCAGGTCCAGGGAGGTGATTATCCCCCTGTACCTGGCACTGGTGAGGCCGCACCTCGAGTACTGTGTTCAGTTCTGGGCCCCTCACTATAAGAAGGATGTTGAGATTCTGGAGCGTGTTCAGAGAAGAGCCACAAGGATGGTGAGGGGTCTGGAGAACAAGCCTTATGAGGAGCAGCTAAGGGAACTGGGGTTGTTGAGCCTGGAAAAGAGAAGGCTGAGGGGAGACCTCATCACCACCTACAACTACCTAAAGGGAGGTTGTAGAGAGGTGGGTGCTGGTCTTTTCTCCCAGGTGATGGAGGATAGAACAAGGGAAAATGGCACCAAGCTGTGCCAAGGGAGGTTCAGGTTAGAGATAAGGAGGAAGTTCTTTACTGAGAGGGTCATCAGAAGCTGGAACAGGCTGCCCAGGGAGGTGGTGGAGTCACCATCCCTGGATGTATTTAAAGAGCGGGTAGATGAGGGACTTAAGGATATGGTTTAGTGGGTAGACAGGAACGGGTGGACATGAAGGGCTCAGAGGTCTTTTCCAACCGAACGATTCTGTGATTCTGTGATTTGACTCAAAACTTCTTAAGGAAAAATAACAAAATAAAAGAATATGAATAAATAAAATAAAGATTTTTTTAAAGGAACTAAAATGCACTACACAATCAGTTTAGTAGATTTTAGATAGACAAAGTTGAACACAACATTTTAGCATCTTGTTTTCTGAGATTTCTCCATAAAGCCAGAAAGATCAGCCAGTAGATAAGCAGAATTTTTTTCCCAAAATGTATTTAGCTGTCAAGAAAAATCTCATCAAGGTTGAAGGGAGTTCTGTTATTGTCAAATTTGTAGGTCATATTTATGAACCAAAAGGCAGTTACAAGCAGAGCACTGTAACGTTGTTGCAATATTAATATTTTAAAAGTTTAAAAATTTCCATTGCTCAAATACAATGTGGGATTCAGAAAGTATTCCTACTAGTTTCTTGTTGAAAACATGAATGCCTGAAATAGCTACAGGTGCTCTTGTTGTCAGCCTTTGTAGTGAAAGCCTAGAATTTTCCTGTTGTAAAACATACATACAACTTTCTGTAGGATTATCAACTTCTAGTTAATAAAGTTTAGACTACAAGAAAATATGTTGAAAGAACTTGACCACCCCTCAAAAACTGAATTTATAGCTAATACTGGCTCTTAAAGGTGTAGGAAAAGAAGTGGTTCAATGCTTAATTTTATAAAACAATATAGTAGTTAGAGGAGTTGTAAATAAATAATATTTTGAGTCATTATAGAATTTCTTATTAATTGTTTTAGAGAAATTATCATGCCCAAAGTGTGGCCTATCTTACACTTAAGCAAATGGATTTGTATCCTTAAGCTGTTTATTTTCTTCACTGAGTATCAAATGATTCTACTTAGTGGAGATGCTTAAGAATAGAAGAAAATAATTCTATCATACTGTGATAGTATTCTGTTTTAGTAATATTTGTAATCTAAAAATGAGGTATCTAATTTAACATAATACTCTAGACATCCTTAGTACTACACTAAATATACTAATTTTTACATTACTTAGTTAAAAAAATTACATGTTATTGAATATCTAAATTAATAGGTTAGGCAAAATTGTTAATTTATAAATTACTATTATTCTACAAAAAGAAATTTTGCCCTCAAGCTTTAATAATTCTATGGTGATTGTGTCTTAAAACAGTACTACTCTCTTCACTTGAGTAATTATCAGGAGGAAAATCTAACTCTAATGCAGTTAGTCATATCCCCTGAATTCTTAAGGAGGTTTTCTGGCGGTGAAAGTTATATACATTGTGTAGTTTAATTTTAGCAATTACAATATAGCATAATAAAATTTAAGATACAATGTTTTTATATGCTGCAAGAACTATCCTATTTAAAATAAACATTATAATATACATGCATCTAGATACTGCTCTTATTTGGTCCTTAAAACTTGTTATGACAAGATACCTCACATAAACCTTAGTTTATTCCAAAAGGCTAGCTGAGCAAAAGTTCTTAATCAAAATTTAGATGTTTGATTGGGAACACCATAAATTTGTATGTTTTCTTTTTTCTGTGAGGAAGAATATTTTTGGATAGGAGGCTAAAGGATCTTTTTTTTTTTTTCCCAGAAAAAAATTACTATATTCAAGTGAAGATCAGCATAAATTGACACTTTTCTTCTTCCTGGACATTGAGTTTCCTTTCTCTTTCCTCAGGTATGATCCAAAAACTGATACATGGACAATGGTAGCTCCACTGAGTATGCCTCGAGATGCTGTTGGTGTCTGTCTTCTTGGTGACAAATTATATGCAGTAGGTGGCTATGATGGTCAAACCTACCTGAACACTATGGAAGCATATGACCCTCAAACTAATGAATGGACACAGGTAATCATAAAGTCTTTTCTTTTTTCTTCTTTTCTTTTCTTTTCTTTTCTTTTCTTTTCTTTTCTCTTTTCTTTTCTTCTTTATGACCCTCAAACTAATGAATGGACACAGGTTCTTTTCTTTTCTTTTCTTTTCTTTTCTTTTCTTTTCTTTTCTTTTCTTTTCTTTTCTTTTCTTTTCTTTTTTCTTTTCTTTTCTTCTTTTTTCTTTTTTCTTTTTTCTTTTTTCTTTTTTCTTTTTTCTTTTATTTTTTCTTTTTTTGTTGTTGTTGTTGTGCGTAAAAGCATTACTTTTCTGAAAAACAGTATAGTTTCTGAGGTTGCCATAGCTGTAAAACTAGCCCTAATATTTTATAAGTGTTATGTCAGGAGTTTCCTCTGAAGACAGAAAAGTGAGAATTAGATGCTAAGAAACAGGAGAAAGACAGAATAAGCACGAATTAGAAATATTATCTTGTTCCCTTTCAGACAAAATTCTTGTTCAGATCAATTTCTATAGTAATTTCTTTTTTCATCTTTCTTCATTCAGAAGAAATGTCATAAAAAGTATAAAAACAGAGCTGGAATTTTAATTGGTAATCAGCATGTCCTGAAGATCCTAAATACTATGATTTGTTTATGTTATGTAGAAAGCCAAGTTTTCATTTTATTCTTCAATTTCATCTTCTTCATTTCCTAATGTTGAACTAATAACAATTACTAGGTATAATAGACATAGTTCTATAATTCCCACAGCATTTTCCTGAAGGATGTGGCTGATCATGGCTTGGACAGGTGTTCTCTTCATTGAGTAAAAAACTGGCTGAATGTTCAGGCCTAAGGACTGGTGGTGAATGGAGTTAAATCCATTTGGCAGCCAGTCACAGGTGGTGTTCCCCAGGGCTCAGTATTGGAGCCAGTCTTGTTTAACATCTTTATCAAGGGTTTGAATGAGGGGATCAATTGCAGCCTCAGTAAGTTTATAGATGACACCAAGTTTGGTGGAAGTGTTGACATGCTTGAGAGGAGACAGGCTCTACAGAGGACAGACTGGATTGGTGGGCCAAGGTCAAATATATGAGGTTCAACAAGGCTAAGTGTTGGGTTCTGCACGTGGGTTACAACAACCCCATGCACCATTACAGGCCTGAGGAAGAGTGGCTGGAAAGATGCCTGGCAGAAAAGCACAGGGGAGTGTTAGTTGACAGCCAGCTGATAATGAGCCAGCAGTGTGCCCAGGTGGCCAAGAAAGTCAACGGCATCCTGATTTCTATCAGAAACAGTGTGGCCAGCAGGAGTAGGGAAGTGATCCTTCCTCTGTACTTGGCACTGGTGAGGCTGCAACTCAAATACTGTGTTCAGTTTTGGGTTCCTCACTACAAGACATTGCACTGCTGAATTGTGTCCAAAGAAGGGCAATGAAGCTGTTGAAGGGTCTAGGGCACAAAGCTTTAAGAGGAGTGGCTAAGGGAAGTGGGGTGTTTAGTCTGGAGAAAATGAGGCAGAAAGGAGACCTTATCACTCTCTACAACTACCCAAGAGGAGTCTGTAGCAAGGTGGGTGTTGGTTTCTTTTCCAGCGAAACAAATGATAGGACAAGAAGAAATGGTCTCAAGTTGCACCAGGAGAGGTTTACATTAGAAATTAGGAAAAAATTATTTCACCAAAAGGGTTGTCAAGTACTGGAACAGGCTGCCCAGAGTGTCATCATCCCTGGAGGTGTTTAAAAAGTGTTATGTTTATGGTTGGACTCAGTGATCTTAGGGTCTTTTCCAACCTTAATGATTCTATGAGTCTATATTCTATAATGCAATAATCTGGGTACTAGCAATTTGTTTGTAGAAGGAATGTACTTTATTTTGTTCCATATTGTTTGGAAAAATTTGGATTCATGACAAAGAAACAAAAAAGAAACAAAGGATTATTTCAACACTTTGTGTTATTAATTCTGGTTTAAGACTTTCTGAAGAAGTAATTTATTCAATCAGTGTAGATGTTTATATCTGAATTAGTCATCTTAAATTCCTTTTAAAGTTAGTGAAGAAAAGTACATTTTTTAAAAGCACAATCTTGTCCTAAAATAAGCATTTAAATTAGGCTAGATGTACTATACTCAAAAATGCCTATTTCTTTTTGATTGTAAAGAGGTGCTGCTGTTGTCAAACTTGTAGACATACATGGTGTAAAGTTAATGCAGAAGCCCATCTTTTTTATCTACTATTAATTAAATGACGGGAGAGAATTTTTATGACATTCTATAGGAAATAAATAAATTTGAAATGTTATTTCCCCATATCCACCAGTCCCCATAAAAAAAACCAAGAATAACCGTGTTTGGGCAGATAGTTAGGAAACATGTAACACCTCTGCTTTGATACGTACAGTATCATTAATTACAAAGTACTATCATTACTATTATTATTAAATATCATACAAGCTGACTCTGCTGTGTTATTTTCAGCAAAATCCAGTCTCCTAAAGTTATTAATCCTTATGTTGTGTTGAATAGTGTCTAAAGCTGCCAGACTTAAAGGACACTTGAAGCTGTTTAGGAATTCTGGACCCACACAATTTTGGTATTGGTCACCTTGACCTTCCCTCAGGGACTAAAGTGGAAGCATTAGCTGCAGCCTACAAATTATACAAAACCCTTCATATATCCAGAGTTCACAAAGTATATAAGAGCTCTAAAATAACCTTTTTTTTCTGTTCTCACACTTTCAAGTGAAAGATATCAGAAGTGAATAATTACCTTTAAAACTACAATACTAGGATATTACAACCTGTATGTATTTGTAGTGGTGTATACACCCATTAGTTTTGACCATTTGAGAATAATGTTAAAACAGCACTTTTGCAGTCTCTTGTATGGCTTGTTCCTCTTCAGTTAATTTGTACCTTTTTTTTTCTGCAGATGGCTTCCCTAAATATTGGAAGAGCTGGTGCCTGTGTTGTAGTCATCAAACAACCATGACTTTGTCAGCACTGCTTAGGATTTTACTGACTGTGGAATTATTATTTTTCTATCAGATGAGAATGATAACTTCATGAGAACAAGGATTTACACATTGAATACTCTGTTGGTCACAAACTTGAGGAAGTTTAGAAGTGAGAAAGATTAAGTATTTATGCCCTATAAAGTAATAAAAACTGTTCACAGTCAGTGAACAAGAAAAAATATCAGGCTGTTGTAGGCATAAGTATATGAACATGGAGTAGTAAGTTCCGATACTGTTCTCATGAATGTGTCCTGGAGAACTGGATAATCAACAGACAGCTCTACACAAGGAACAGGAGGGAATATAAGAACCGTTTTCATGACTGCAAGAGTTTTAACTGCAGAAACATCAAAGTTCATTTATTCACTTTTAAACTGTGTTTTTTAAAAAATAAAAGTAGATGGTAATATAAAATTTTACTGATCAGATCTTGTCTTCAAATAGGTTATGGCCTTCTCATTTGAAGAGTCAATTTGGCTGTTACTGAAGGGAAGAGGTGGAAAAGTCTGGATATTCAAGTTTCATTCATAATGACTGAGCTGTTGCTCTATAGTAGAAAGAGAAACAAAACTAAATGTAAACCTTCAAGATGACTTTTTTTGATAACTTCAGATTGTACCTCCCTGCCAGTTTTAATGCATCCTATAAGTAAGTGAGTGAGTGTGAAGGGGAAGCCTGTGTGTTTAATCTAATTCTACATAAAGCAGTCCTTTGACTGCACTGGAGCTATGTTACAAAAGTGGGAGTTAAAAGAACAATTTCCTAATTCTTCCTTATCTTGTATTCAATTTAAGCATGTGGGCTCTGATCTCACTATTTAATGCATCTTCTGCATGTTGGAAGCTCATGAAAAGCTGGAAAATCAATACTGTTCCTTCACTGCACCATGTAACAGATGAACCACAATCAGAACAGTCTATAGAGTCTTTTCTAACATTTCAAGAAGGATAAAGATACCACATTTTATTTCTCTCTGATGTTCGTACATACACAGCTTTGCCTGATTAGAGCTGCCAATTTATGACTTTCCACTTATGACTCAGAGTAACTGCAAGTAGGGAATAAGGAAAATTAGACCATTTGATCTTATAAAGTTCATATGTTAAATATACTAGTGTCATCTGTGCTTCCCTTTAGGGTTGATAATTTCTGGCAGTAATGATACTTCAAGCTTTTGCTTTGACAGTAGATTTGACATTGATGCTTTCTACCTGCTCAGCTGAATCAGTTAGAATACTAGGGACAGTAACGGAATATGAAATTCTGCTATTCAGGGAGGCACAGGCTCTGGCAACAGGACCACCAAATATATCTCTTCTTTAAAGCCTTGCTGATCCTTTAAGAAACATTTCGTGGTCCAGATGCAGAAATCTCACAGTCCTCTGTCACTAGCAATTTTGGGAAGAAATTTTGGTTGTAGTTAAGAGTTTTCCTAGTGGAAACCTTTGAAATAATTTGAGATTAAAAAAAAGACAGCCTTCTACTGGGGACATTTGATTTGAAGATGTGTCTTTCATCTGAACAGCATCAGCATGCATGAAGATCTTTGTTTTCAGACAAACTGAAGTTCAATTCTGAAGCCCAAGTATACTGGTTTAGATAATTTCATATGCTTCTTCATCCTAATTAGAAATCAGCTGCAAAATCTTCAGTATTGTATTTCCAGTCAGTTGGCTTTTGAATTGCTATTAGTCTTTCTTTCACAGACAAGCATGTCCTTTTTTATCCCAACTATAATGACTTGTTGAATAAAAGATGTTACCTCTCTACAAATTTTGCTTCACATAGACATAAGCTTCTGAGACCAAACCAAGAAGATTCTAGAATGATAAATGCAAATAAATACAGACATTAGCATTCAGTTCTCCTACACAGATAGCTAATGAACTTATAAATTGAATTTTAATTCTATTCCCAGAACTTCCTTTTGATTACACTATATTCATACACAATAGAAATATGATTACCTACATGCCGACCTTCAAAAAAGGATTGCTTCTAGTAATTGCAATTGATGGAAGATTTACTTTCTGTGCTTTGATCATTTTTGTCCTCAATATCCTCAATTTTATCTGTTATTCTAAATTTTCTTTAATATATTTTCTATTTCCCTTTATTTATCTAAAATGAAATATTATTCTCGTGAAATTTTTCATACTCCACTTCTTTTATGCCTAACGAATAAAATTATTAATTTGTTTTATTTAGTTTATGTAAAATCTAGCCAAAATAAGACCTAAACTTTGCTTTCAGATTCTTTTTATACATGTATATCAATATGTTCTGGAGTTTCTTCTAAAGAGAATTTAGGGAGAAATTTTTTATTAAATCTTAAATTTTCATTACCATTGTGTTCACTCTGCTCTAATGATAGTTTTACCTTTGACTTTAAAGATAATGGATTTAAATCAAAATGGTATATAATCTTAATCTTGGTTTCTGTGATCCAGTAAGATTATTTTTTTTGTGTGTATAAGAGTTAAAATTGCTTCTGATACGCTGAATTTTGCTAAACGGTATTACATGTACAGGAAAAGCAGCTATCTTTTCAAAAGATAGATTATCTCATAATTTTTAATCTAGCATGGTAACTTTTTTTATAAATAATCCCTTTGACTTTACAGTATGAAAATCACAGTGGAATCAGATCTGCAGCAAATATTAATTTCAGTGAAACCAATAAATGAATTCCTCAAAATGCTGCTTGTAAATTTGGTAGTTTAAAATTCTAAGTATGTTCAAAACTGTTAGCATTATCTCTATCTTTCCAATTATTTTTAATCATTGTAGCATGCTTTTATTTTCCAGAATATCAATCAGTGTTACTAGAGAGTCTTTGTCTCACATTACCCTGCATTTATACATGGTTGTTATACCCATTTCTTTTCCCATTATTGTCCATCCTTGTATATGAAAAACTTTTGTGTTAATCAAACATAAGTTTGCTGCTACTGGTTTTGAGATATGAGGAAGGTCAAGGACATGAGTGCTATAAAAGCTGTTATTAAATGAATGAGTCTATACAGATTTTTATAGGAAGATGGAGAAAACAATACTGGCAGAATGTGGCCATTATGTCTGGGGATTTATGTTCAAAATCTTGGATGGACACAGAGAAATCAAGCCCATGCTCTTTCTCAGTTTCCCTACTAACTCTTTTAAAATCCATTGGGACATTAAAGGTCAGTGACAGCCAACTGTGATGCAGAATTTTCTTTTCTCCTTTTTTTTTCATTGATTATTTCTTTATTGAGGATAAAATATTTGCTGCCCCTTCCCCCCCAATAAAAAAGTAAAAAGGACAAAAGAAAATACTTGTCTTTGAAGTGCTTATAGAAGCAATACCTGTAAGACAAAATAAGTGAGTTCCTCAGAAGAGGGAATAAACTCATTGATGTTATACCTGTGGCCATGCTGTTAATTAATACAACTATTAAAGAAATCACAGAAGAAATTACATTTTTGCAAGTTTTTTTTAAGCAAAAATTTCGAGAAAAATATAGCATTAACTCTCTGTGTTTCAAATGAATTAGTCTTCCTGATTTAATTCCTCTCAAAATGCTAGATAGACTGTTAGAGGCTTTGTAAATATAGAATAATTCAAATTGAACTCAAGTTTATGGAATTGTTTGTAACCTTGCACTTTTGGACATTGAAGTTATTTTTCACATTTACAGTTTTTACTATTTGCAATGAAGAATGTAAGAAATATAATTAATATTAGTAAAGATCTACACAGAAAAAAATGTCATTTAATGGTCACTATTTAGTAGAGCACTTTGTTGTTGACATTTTGTGGTCCAATTTTATTGAAACCTTGTGCATTGAAATAAAAATCACAAATATAGCAATAAAATCATTTTAAGGTAAGAATATTGCTACTTTGGCTTTAATTATAATTTTTCAATACATATTTGTACATCTGTTTTTGCAATCAAAATACTAATATTGTTTAAAAGCAAAAATAATTGTTAAAAATTCTCTTTGCATATAGAACAGACTATTAATCACATTGGTCACATTATTAAGGCAATTTAAGGATACTTTCAGCAAGCTGCCTATCTCATAATACTATTCTGTTAAGCTAACATTAATGGACATAAGGGAACCATTTGGCATAGACAAAGGATTATTTCCTTGAGTATCATTCTCTTCCACAGAAAATTGCCATCAATTGACTATTATTTTAAATGTACTTATATTAAGGTATATCTCAAGGTAAGTCTCAATATATTATTCATATATTATGTTTAGAAAGCCCAAATAAATTTCCTTGAATATATTTGTCAATTACTTAAGCACTTATCAGTGACTTCAATAAAAATAACTCACAAAAGAGTTTGAAATTATACAAGTCTTAATGACTCAGAACTTCATGTCCCAAAGCAAAGACCAGAAACACTGTGCATTGTGATTATGAATGAAATATATTTTGTTTTGCTACAGAATTGAGACTCTCGAAGTCTTTCCTTATTACTGTGCTCACAACAGACTGGGTATAACAAAATGTATCCTGTTATCTATGACTTTGCATTAGTTATTTCTTTAGGAATAAATAGAGAAGGCATTTCTGCAATGGCTTCAAAAAAGCTCTTGTAACTGTTATCAAATAGCAGTAACAAATTATATGAAAAATTCCATAATATTGTGGGAAATGGATATTTGTCTATGTTCATTTGGAATTTGATAGTAAAAAAAAAAAACCAACAAAAAAAAAACCACAAAAAAACCCAACCAAACAAGCAAAAACCCAAAACAACAACCCAAATATAAAACTATTTACTTATATGAAATTCACAGAGTGGAAAAGGACATGGTCACTTTTTTGTCATTAGCATCTCCCATACAGACATACATACATACGTGTTTAGTTTTATATGCTTACAATCCTATTGCACATTGTCTTTTTCTACAATACTGCTTTTTCCATTTTCTCCCTTCCTCACCCCAGCTTTTGTTTATTTTGCAGAGGGTTTCTACCATTAGGCACATTTTCACACAGAATTGTTTCTGATGAAAGCAGCAAGTATAATAGCACACCATACTGATAACCAGTTCTTTGCCATGCTATATACAAAGTGGATGTGCATGACATAAAAAAGTAAGTTTGAGGTTTTTTTTCCAAAGTAAAACTTTTCTGATATATCTCCAGTCTTTTAAAGATCTGCACATTGAAAAAAGTAATGTAAAGTTTCTAAAAATGTAAATATTTTTAACAGAGAGCTTCCAACTATTCACAGATTATCCATCTTTAAAAACCTGTGTGTTTAGTGATGCACAATTTATCATTATCCTAGTGCTGGCATCCATATCTCTTATAGATGTTCATGTTTGTGGATGTGTCTCATTGTCTCTAGAATTTTTTCCTAATCCAACGGATGTCTCCAGTTGATTGAATAAAATATCATATACAACATTTACAAATCACAATCAAAGCTTCTGTGCGGTATGCACAAATCAGAAATTAGGATCCCAGACTGTTCACAGAGCATGTTTCCAACCTTGGTAGAAGTTTGATACAAAGTTAACTTTCCTACCATATGTAGCATCAAGTGTAATCAGTGTAATATTTATCAAAATATCATAGTAGAAAATATTGTGTGAAGGATAATTGAGTAGAATAACAGTATCTCATAAAAGTAAAAATATTATTAGGAGAACTTATTTTTCGTTACTTGCAAGAAGACATTCCCCAAGAATGCTATATTTTATTCGCAACAGAAGAAAATCAATTTTAGGAAAATATATTTGCAATCAATCTACTGGCTCATAAATTGAAAAACTATTTGAAAAGAGCCATTTTGACTTGGTATATTCACCATAAAATAAGAAAAATTTATATTTATCCCAAAGTAATACTTAACATCTCAATACTTAAAAACAGTAGCTCAATTATATCTTAGAAGTCAGTAACTAGTTACATATTTTAAATTCTGATAACATCAAGTTCTTGAACATTTTTGCATCTACTGTACCAAGCAGATGTATATACACTAGGTAATACAGGCTCACTGCCAACTCAGAAGAGAATATCAGTATGTAAAACTAACTTCAGAAATATTTCTATTTAAAAATAGATTATCCATGCAATATATCTGTTCTAACTTACATGAGAATGTATAAAGTATTCAGCAGAATAATTATTCTTTGGCATTAGTTTAAAGCTAGTGTAAATTTTCTCAAATTGGCATAACCTCACATTTCATTGCAAATTCCCTCATTATAGCTCTGTTTCATAGTACATGGGGATTAGGTGTGCTTAGGGCAGAAAGACAGCTCAAAATCCTTAAATCAGCAAAACTTTGATTTCCATGTGCAGCTGCTGGAAAATAAACCATAAAGAAAATTACTAGCAAAGGTAAGAAATGTAGTGGCAGGGAACAATACAGCCTGTAATCACCAACTATCCAGAGCTTGGGGTTCTATGGAGCTGCCAAACCCATCACCCTCTTAGGGTTTGAAAGGCATTCAAAGCTGAGGCACAAGAAACTTGCACTTCTGTCACCCCATATTTTCCTACATTTTACATGACGACATGATGCTTAAAAAAAGAAAACTGAAAATTCAAATATCTATTCTTGCAGAAGTCTAGTACTCTTCAGAATTAGGTCTGTGAACCAGAATCATCTTCAGTTGTCTTCACTTAGACACCTATGTTGTGTGGACAGTCTAGAAACCTTGGTGAAATGGTTCTAATATAGAAGCTGTCCCCAACAAAAGTCACCGGAGAGGGCTGCCTTTGAAGACTTCCAGGAAGAAATATTGTTCCAAAGATGAGATATTTAAATTAAGTAGATGGGCATTCAGTTTCGTTACCCTCGTGTTTAATACCAACTGAGATGCCCTAAATTATCTAAGACGCTGGGCTGGCTGGTATGGCACAGATTAAGTCTTAGAATGGCAACAGAAGTTCAAATAGGAAGCTGTAAAGTATCCCAGATGATATTAAGTGCTTATGTATAGGTAAATCCATGATTCCTTATACATATCTATATATGTATATATATATGTATATTTATGTATGTATGTATGTACATGCATCCAGTGCTATTAGATATTTGAAGGTGGCATCTTGCATCCCACCTTGGTGATAAAAAAGGCTGAATTTAAAAATATTTTACTTCTGTTGCTTAAGCTTGAAAATATTAATCTTGATTGTCCAATGAATGATGCGTATAGTGAACATTGGTGTGAGAGGATAGTTAATTGATACTCATAAATATTGGTGTGGTAAACGATGGGAAATGCTAACTCAGAGACATTGTCTTTATCATGGAAATTAGCTTTTGTGCATCACTTCAGTCATAAATATGATCTGTAAGGAAGTAATGAGTAAGTTACCCTTACAAAGCAGAGTTATTAAAAAAAATCACCTACAGTAGTTGCTATTGCCTGATGTAGAGTTCTTGGTTTTGTTTTTCTATTTAGTGGTAAAATGTTTCCAAGTGCAATTCTGTAAATATTTGAAAGGCATATTTCAGTCACATAGTGGAAAATCTCACAAGTAGTCATAGTGTGGAAATGGAGTGTATTTGGGTTGTTTTTTTTCTTGTTTCAACATCCATATACTTTCTAGGATATCAATGAGTTGAAAATGGTCATTTGTCTCATTTGAAAGGAAAAAGAGAAAGAAGACTTGCAATAGCAAGCTGAATGAACAAATACCCAGTTCATTATTTCATTAATATAGTCTCAAATATAGATACGTACTGTTTAAATGTCCACATAAGAAAATTGAATATCCTAAGATTTTTCTTATAGCTAGAGTAGCAAAATCAGTATTTCTAGGACATGATTCATCTCATTCTGAAGGTGAAATAAATCACACTTTTAAAGTGTGTTTCTCTCCATTGACTGAAAAAGGTGCCTAAAATGACTAGTTCAGACGCAGACATTAACGTAGTGGACACCTAGATTTCTTAAGATAAATATTTAAGTTGAGTGAGATGAATCTCTACAATCTGATAAACATCTAGAAGGAACTGGCTGCACAAACATTTGTTTTAAATAAATATGACAGGAATTTAATTTAAAAAATAACTGCAAGACTTAACTATGTACGGAATGAAAACAATTTCCCTGCTTTGAAATCAAGCATTGTTATGATCTTGAGAGAACAAATAATTTTGAGCTGCCAAATAACAAGCAAAAGAAATAAATTATATCTCTTCATTAACCTAGAAAAAATATTCAGAAAATTGCAGCTGCAGCTCCTAGTTAGCTAAGGTTTAGATGTCCGGCTAGATTTCATGGATAAGGGAGCAATTTAATAGAATAAGCTGCAAAACATGTCCAGATAAATAAACATTATAAGCCTTCAGAACATAAAATAGGATTATTCAAAAATATTAGATTCATTGGATTGCTATAATCAATGGGTATTACTTATTCCTGGCCCTTTTGTAGGAGGAGAAAAAATGGAGAAAACCAGACACCTTCCACAAAACGGTTCATCATATTCGAATACAGGCATCCAGATAAATCACCTGGTTCAGATGCATGGTTTTCTTCTTTGATTTATAAAGATGCCAACATGACTAACCCAGATTTGAGGATATAAATTAGTAGAAATCCCAACAATGAAGTGTAGAAAAATACCAAAAAGTGTAATCTGTCTGAAATGGTAAATCAGCTTGACTTTTTAATAGTTTTATCCATGTTATCATTTACTTCATGAATAGTTTAACCAAGCTACATATTCTTTACCAATTCTATGCATGTAGACATAATTTAAAAAATATATTTTTTGTGTTTAAAGGCAACTTTTGAGATAAAAGATCCATTGCGCAGCTATTGTAGGTAAATTGCTTTTCTGTTTTTATGCCAGTTCATGATCTTTCTTTGTGCAGTTCTGAACAACCAATATATTTATTATTAATTTCATTCTAAATTGTTACTCTTTAGCACTTCTTAAAATCACAGAGCATTTTCTTTGCTCTTTAAATTCAGACATTTATTTTTAATTCCATTTTTCAAAATTGTGGTTATATTTTATCTAAGATCTTTATGTAACAGATGTTTGTTTGTAGAACCTTGCAGAAAACTACATGGCAGAATTCTGTTGGAATAAGATGACACAACACATAATCTTTTAAAAACATATTTTCTATGGCAGGAAAGTAAGATATCTTTGGTTATGTATAGTTGGCATTAGGGAACTGAATTAGTCATAAAAAAGAAATAATAAAGAAAATGAAACCAAGGTCTTCAAAGAACTTTACTTGTTTGACTGCTGTCTTTTACTTCTTCCCTCTTAAAAAAGCAACCATAAAAAAACTGAAAACAAAAAAAAACCCTCCAAACAATAAGAAGCTAACATCTATGCCATTTCAGTATATGTTCAGTAATTTATATTGCCATAAATTATAATTAATTGTAAAATTAGAATTAGACACTGGAAGAATTGTAATTAAAATGGCACAGAAGTAACTGTTATGCACAGAACAGAGAACTACATTAACGGAAAAACAAAGCAAAAAAAAACAATCCAAAACAAATCAGTAGCAGTTTTTCTAGAATGGTCAAATCAATGCATAGTGTCAGCAGATTTATGCTAATGGATGACTTATTCTTTAACTAAAAAGCTTCTGTCTTCCCCTTGCATACTAAAAGAGCTCGTATCAGATTATGGCTACTTGATCTGTGTAACAGACTGGAAGTCAAATTCTGAGTCCTCCCTGAAAGTGGGATATGGTTGAAGTAGGAATTGTTAGCAGTATGTCATAAATAAGAACTTTCCAGTGCTGTCATATGACAGTGCAACTGTTTCCACGTGTATTATATGACTTTTGCATCAAAGGCTCCAGTCAAAACTTTTTAAATTTTAGTTGAAAACAAAACTAGTACTTAAGAAGTATCTTTGGATGGCGAGATATGAGTATATTTAGTATGGTAAGGAACTACAGAGCAAAATAAGTGTACTATGATTTGCAATGTAAGAGAATAAACACATGAAAATGTACAAATATGGTTGTAAATACATTCAATAAAGCTGTCCTAAGTTTTGCAATATTTGCAGAGCAGTTTACTTAATGTTGTGCTTTTGCCATGATTCCCTTATATCTTGGACATGTGTGTATAGAATGCAAGTGAAGACATAGAGCACAATGTTAAACTTGTAACCTGACTTTGTTTGACACAACTTGTTTTTAAAGAAATTTGAATCTTTAAAATGTCACTGTGCAAAAAATAAATATGCCTGTTTTTATGTGTTGCAGAGGTGATTCTTTTAAGTGGATATGGTAACAAGATTAGGGTTTTAGCTTTATTTTAAACTTGACCATACCTAGTTTCCCTTATGTTATTATAATTTTTATCATGGTTATGTTATGTTATGTTATATGAATTATATTTTATTATATTCCCCTTAATGAGGAATGGTTTAGTGTTTAAAATGTTAACTTGGGACAATAAAAAAAATTGGGTTTTATATATATGTATTTCTTGGGTCTACCTGTACATTAGCTTTATTCTGACTTCGTCCTACAGTGAGATCCAGCAGCACTCTCTGCTGTGTGGGTGGACAGTTCAGATGGGTGGACAGTTCAGAATGACCAAGATCTAAGTCCTTTGTTTTCCCAGATTTCATGTATAGCATGGGAGAATCATGTATTCCCTGTTCTTAAAATTCCCCCCCCTATAAATCATTGATCATACTATATACTTAACAAACACAGGATTTATGAAAATATATAATAAAAATGTTGATGAAGATATGAGAGAGATGCATGACAGATAGGTTAAAAGTTCTGCTAAAATAAAATTTGAGTAGAGAATCCTGAAACATGAAGAATGCATGTACAAGAATTTGCATTAAGTGGTTTCAAACTCTTTGGAGAGACAAATACTTTAGACATGAATGCATCGATAAGCACAATTCTTTAATAATCTACATCAGAGTTTATAAGGTGGACAATTAAATGCAGAAACTTTTCTAAGAACGTACTTCTTTTTAACATTTGTCTTTACCTATTTTGGATGAGGGCTGTGTCAAAAATATTTTTCATAAAAGATGTTAGAAAATATTTAAGCCAGAAGTCCTCTTTGAGTTCAGCTGAGTTCAACTTTTGATAAAATGAACCTTTGCCATAGAAATTGCTTTTCTCATGGTCTCAAAATATCTCTTGAGTAATATACAGTCAAAAAAATAAGTAATTGTTTACAATTCAAATTAATGAAAAGGAGGCTGTCAAAAGTGGACATAAGCTACATTCTAAATCCTGTTAATTAAAGTAATTTTAGATTGTCCTATAAAGTACATGGTCAAACCTGTCTGGCATGCTAACTTAACTTTCCAAAAATGACTGTTGAGCCTTGATCACTGTATTGCAGATCATAAGATCTTATACCAAGGGTCTTAAAATCATGCTAATATAGGAGGAGAGGTTTTATTTATTAAAGAGATATATTAAATTATTTAGTAGTTTGTGGTTCAAGATTCAGTTTTGAATCCCTGCATGGAAATGTAAGACCTGGGAAGAAACTACATTTAAGCTTTCTTACTTTACTCTTTTATGCATATTTTACTCCTTTTCTTTATCCTTGTTTCATCCTACCCTCACTTCTAGTTTTCTGTCCCATTCATATGATCATTTTCTTCCTTCTAATAAGTTATATTGGTTTCCATTTACCTCTTTTTCCCAATTATTTTCTTATTGTGCATTCTACCTAGCCTTCAGGATCCTAAATTTTCTTACTGCTTCTTTTCACAGTGGGTTGCAATGTCTCCTTCATGTCACATTTACCTGGAGCTCATAGTTTTCTTCTTCCTATCAGTATATTTCCTTCAACTTCCTCTTGTTTGTACACATATCAATACTTCATCAATAAGTTCTGCTTATGTTATATTGGAAATGAATATATTTCAGCTGTTTATACTTAAACAGTCATTCCTTTTGTCCTATTATAAGCATGGTAATATGCTTACCATTACCATTGTAATATGGTACTTATTTTGCTGAAGATTAATTATTAGTACTCTTGACACCCAAACAAATGAAGATAATTGCTAATAATACCATCATAAAGGCTTTTTTTTTCTTCTTGTATTGTCTAGAGATCAAGGACTCATACTGCACAACACATTGCATAATTTCCCTGTCAGAAATATATTATATACATAAAGAACTGTATCTGTGCATTTTCATATGTTCATTCATGTTTAATGAAGTAGTATTTCATGCTGGATCAGCTGCAAGGGGATGGACAGAAGGATTCAGAATCTACTGTACAAGGGGTCATTGTAGAGCACAGTGGAATTAAGAATGAAACAGACTATGACCACTGACTGGAAAGCAAAATTATGAAAAACTGATAAACAACAGAGAGAAAATAATTATTTACAGGATCATATTGGGGAGGGAAAAATACAATTATCATGGTTAAGAAAAAACTGTAGACAGAAACTAAAATAATAGGAGAAGGAGAAGTAGGAGAAGACTAAAGATATGGAACTAACTTCTAACAAGAATGCTTGGAAGCTAACTGAGAAATTGGTTCATAAACTTCAGAGGATATAAACCATACATTATTCATGATTCAGGTGTCTTCAATCTTGATACTACATACCACATTTTGACCAGACCCCCAATTATCCTGAGAAGACTTATCACTTTGTAACTTAGTGAAAAAATGATGAGTATGGAAGGTACCTAAAGCTTATTTACATTTTGTAAAATTAAATCAAGATTCTTAATATAATAGCAGCTCTTATAGTAATCTCCACAGAATTCTTTGTTATCCTCTTTTTCTTTTTACAGCAACATATTAATTCTGCTTGGAAAAAAAAGCAGAAACAAATCACATTGCTATTTTCACATTTTTTGTCACATTGGTATATCCACAATTTCCTTTGGCTCAATGGCTGAAAAAAGTGTTACTTTGTGAATTCATGACGCTACACTCTCTCTGTAACCTCATGTTTAACTTTTACATTTATCATACCCATCAACGTTGCATTTGGTGCCCAAACTGAGATTAGGGCATTTCATAGAACACAATCTCCCCTTTGCTGCAAATGTGTCATTAGGCAGCAAAGAATGAAAGGTTCATTGGGCCAGAGAAAGAGAATATAAGCACAAGCGTGAGAAGGAATATGACTTTCTAATCTATTAATCTGGGCATTTATCATACAAAATTTCTGGGTTTCAGCTCTGCAGAAGTTATATTACAGACTACATTTTGTAGTTTATGATCCTTTGATATTAAAAAGATACCCGGCAAAATAGCCATCAATTAAATGATGTCCTGGATCTTCCCATTTTTAGCATTTCACCTCAGCTACTTCACACATCCTGATTGGTTTTGTACACTGCGCTTGTAGCTTAGATTCCTGATCCTAGGCAGTTGCAGGTGCATGAGCTTATATTTACACCTGTCTGGAGAGCTCTATCTTCTCTAAAAATTACTTAAAGCAAAATGATGACCTAAAACCAAGAAACTCTAAGGGATTGTAACACAATCCCACAGACCTGCAATTGATCAGAGAAAGTTCATGTGTACCCAATACATATTATGTGAATCTATTCTTAGCAAATGACATCCAAAAAATCTATGCCTTTCACTTCAGATTTCAAGTTTAACATTGGTATAGTATTAAGTAGCCTGACAATGTAATAAATGCATGAGCACAGGGTAAAAACGGCAGCTTAGCAACAAGTAGTCCTGTTATGAGTGTAAAGACATTTTCAAGAAATTTAAAGGCCTAAGGGAAGAAAATTGTGGGTAGATTGTTGAACGTAAAGATGCTAGCTTTGAAGTGGTGGAAATAAATTTCCTTGTCTCTATCCAAACTAGATGAAGGTAAGAATGTATTCTGTGCTGAGTAGGTTTTCATGCATTTTCTAGCCTATGTTACTAGGACCAGGAAACTGGTAAATCTCTAAAGATTGTTTGAACTATAAAACCTGGGCAGTAGTTGAAACAAAAAAAAATGTGGAACTAGAAGGTATTAATTTCGTTTATCAAAAGCCATGATGTCTCCAAAGGAGGGTCTCCCCAATGCATCTGACCAGTCCTCTATGCAGTAAATAATCAAGCCTACTTTGCCATCAAACCTTGTTAAACAATTGTTACATTTACTGTCAAACTTAGTTAAATTGCTGTCTTATATCAATAAATGTATTGCTGCTTGTATCTTACAAGTGAAGTGCGTCACTGCATCCATGGCAAGTAGCTATTCTTTAACTTCAGTTATCTGTATCTTTGCCAGCCTTTTAACATTTTTTCTAAGGATGCTTTACTCTATCATATTAAACATCAATGTTCCTGAACTGTACACACTATTCAAAATTTATGTTCTGGAGGTTCACAGTGGCATCAGAATGTCTACTATTTTCTCATGTATTTTAGTAAGACATTTACATCTTGCCTATAGCTGCACATTGTGATGATGCTACTACAGAGCTACTTATAAAGAATACAAGATCTCTTCCCTAAGAATAGTAATTTGGAAACTTATTTTTTGTGTGTAATTAAGGCCATTCTCTACACATGCATTATATGTATAAACCTTTAATTTCATCTGTCATTTTACCAATTTATTAGAAATCTAATTGGTTAAGATTTGGTTTTACTGTCAAGAATAATTTTTTATCAGTCATAAACATCATGATAGTTTTCTGATCTTCTGCTTATCCTTTCATGATCTTGGTTTTATCCCATGACAGCTTATTTTCTTCAATACGTTTTGCAAGATCATGTTAAACCATTTTGGAAACCTATATTTATTAAATAAGTCTTTCAGAGATTTCTAAATGTTTTGTCTGGTGTGATTTCCTTTCAAAAAGGCTATGTTGACTTATCATCAATTTTTTGCTAATCCGATAATTTTATACCTTAGCACAATTTTTAGCTATCACTTTCATGTAGAACTCAGACTTAATGATGTGCAGATGCTCATGTCTCCAAATCTTTTTATTAACTCATGTTTTATTTTTCACACATCATTCCCCAAGGTCAATTAAAGTCAGGCTTATATTTCAACAGTTTTGTATCTATCTGCCTTTAACACTTCTGAGTGAATGCCACTTGCTTCTGGAAACCTGAGTTTTTTATTCTATTGATTATTCTGATGACACTTTTCTTTAATGACAGTTCTCTCTCAGTAAAGTAAGAATTCAATGTGGCAGATTTCCGGAACTCCTCCACAACAAATGTAAAATGCTAAAATAGTTCCATTTTCTACAGGTTTTGGTTTTTTTTTTCTCACACTTCTTCTATGTTCTTTTATACCATGAGCATCTGTGCACCCTGTAAATTATTTGTAACACTTCTGTCTTTCTTCCTGATTCTGAGATGCTTGAATTTGTTTCTATAAATAGTTTTAAATTTTCAGCAGTAATTTATCAAAAATTTTTTCTGCCACTTTTTTTAAGGCTTTAGATTTAATTGTCTCTTCTGTTTTCTTTGTTTCATCATATATTTTACCAGCTGAAGATTTCTTTTACTTCACACAAATATTTTATACTTTTGATTCACCAGTTTAATTTTTTGAGTTGGTTTTGATGGGTGGTAAACATTTCCACTGAGATTCCGGTGTAGTCATCTAATAATATGGTTCGCGTGACAATATTTTATCCTTTCGGTTACTCCATTTTATTTGCTTTCATCAGGCTTCATTTTTTTTTCTTTTATATTTGATTTGTGGGTGTTTTTTTTCAGCAGAAGATCTTTTTTTCATTTCAAGGATTTTGACTTTGAGTTCAAAGTAGTCATACTCACATAGCTGTTTCTCACTAATAAAATGTTATTAGGTCATTGCAAAGTCATTTATGAAAATATTTTTTTCTCATTCTGCCACAAAGGGATGATGAATGCCAAGACTAGTGGATGGTCCATCACATTACCTATGAGATACTTATGAAATGTCAACAGAAGTTAAATAAAAAGGTGATTTGTATAATCATTTCCTGAAATTTACTCAGCATAGTGTAAATTGTGAAGTCATAGAATAACATATTTATGTCCATGTTAGTCCTTTTCCTTTTCTTTGCTATTGTGTGGAATTCTCCAGGAACACTAAGAAGGTATTGCTTTGTTCAAATTGGTATGATACACATTTGAAAATGTTGTATGGATTCAATTATGTAATCTTTTACATTTGTGCTTTACTTTCAAAAATATGGTAAAACATGCATATCAATTCAATGACACTAATAATAGAAATAACAACACTTTAAAAGAAAAAATGAATTTTCAGTAAAAGGTCAAGTGTATATTGATTTCAAGGGACAGAACACTGTAATGGTCACATAAAGTTCATAAGTTCATAAACTACTGGATCAAAAAGCAGAAAGTATTGGATTTCATTTAATCAGAAATTACTAAAAACATGCAAACAACATAAATGTCTGAAGGCTTTAAAGCCTTAATACAAGACAAATATTGTGGCACAGTTATGCTAGCCTTTGCTATCAAAGTTAATAATGAACATTGAAAAGGTTTCTGATGCATGAAATACACAATATATGCAATTTTCATCTCATTCAAGTCCATTGTCTTGAACTAACAAAAGAAAAATGTAACTTGAGTAAGATCAGCTCTGTATTTATCCTGTACATGAATATGAGCTGGGTAGGATAAGTTTGATCAGAATCTTTTCGATAAAAATGCATGCATAAAAACTCATAATACCATAAAGACAAGCTTATATTTTCAGAATTTCAAAACTGGTTTTGAAGATATCAGTAAGATATCAGTAAGATATCAGATAGGGCTTTATGTGGAACTGCCACAGCAGAGCAAGATTCAAATGGAACATATTTTTGACCTGAGAGTGGGTCTGATGGACCAAATAGAAGTCTTAACATTAGATACTTTTGTGGAAACCATAGCAGATCTCAGATAAGCGGTTTTTTTTTCTGTGTAGCCTTTTTCTTAAGACTTACTGAGTCTTCCTGAAAGACTGTATACAGACAGTGGAGAAAGATTAAGATCTACAGTGGACTATCAGTAAATTTGGTTATTTTAGGTAGTTATATATTAAAGAAATTGTTTTTAAAAAAATTCTAGACACGTTTTTCATGGAGTTCTGTTTTTCAGTTCCATTTTACTTCATTAATGTTCAGGCATAGAGGGTACCTACATTATTCAACGCAAACTACTGGTTTAGGCTGAAAAGACAGAAGTAATAAGAATGTTTCATAGGATTTAGTCATGTCCAAAGGCTGTCTGAGGGTGGTTTGTTGCAATAGGTGAATTAATTTAGATAATTAGGG
>NW_010165984.1:0-3295 GCF_000695765.1 Mesitornis unicolor | reverse complement strand
AGAGGAATATTGCTAGAATTCTTTCTTCCTCTCTACTGTTAATAAAGGGAGACTAATTAAATACCTCAGATACACACAGCTGTGCTGTTGACATCTAAACTTAAATGAGATGAGTACTGCATGTAATGTCAACTTTTATCCTAAGGCTCAAATTTAAAAAGCATATAGTGGCTTCTTTAATAATTAAATCCATTAAAGTTGATAGAGAATCTCTTGACTCAGAGCAGCTTCTGATTTCATAGTCATTTACAGACTATTTTATATTTACAAAAACTGACAGTCATAAATTAGTCTCCAGAAATGTTCATACAGTGAGATAATGACAACTGGAAATTTCTGTGCAATGATTTGTAAACTCATGCTTCCATGAGTTGTACCCAGTATTGTTCTGTCCTTGATGTTATCTTGATGTTACCTTCTTTTCCAAGGAATTAATGGCTCAGCTGCTCCACTTTGAAGGCAAATACTCCTGATGAAAAATTTTACCGTAGCAACAAAGTTTATAGCATGAAAACGAAGCATTTAAATTAGTAGACATATACCTTAAAAATAAAGCTAAAACGTAGTATTATTACATTTCCGTAACAGGGACATTGTGTTGTATCTCTTTGTTAGAGACAGGATCAAAAATGTCCATTTTACTTGTTTTGAGACAGTAAAAGTCAGACTAATTTATGAAGAACATAGAAACAGTCACACAAGTGGCAAAAATATATCGCATTGGGAAGAGAAAGGAAGGACCTGCAAATGAAAATCTTCAAGATGCAGAGACCATAAATGTTCTGAAGAATCAAGATACTATTTACTCAATAAAGGAGAGACTATTTGGCAAAAAATTGTTGAGTTTAAAATCTTTAGCCCTCTTTGGAGCTTCAGTTTAGACTATGGTAACCAGAGATTAAGTTTGCACTTGGATAATAGAGATGACAACTAAGGCTGCCTAGGGGCAGATGAAAAGTGAGTTGAGAACTTGCAGGTAAGAATCAAGAGGCAGGCTAATATAGGAGACACTGTTGTGGCTGTACATTACATGCCACCTGATCAGGTTGAGGAAGCCGATGAAGTCTTTTACAGAAAGCTAAAAGTAGCCTCACAGTGACAGGCCCTGGTTCTCCTGGGGGCCTTCAATTATCCTGACATTTCCTGTGAAGGCTACACAGTCAGGCATGCACAGTCCAAGAGGTTTCTGCAGTGCTTTGATGATAACTTCTTGATGCAGGTGGTGGAGGAGCCGAGAAGGAGAAGAGTCCTGCTGGACCTTGTACTGACAAGCAAGAAGGAACTGGTTGAGGATGTGAAGATTTGGGGCAGCCTTGGCTGAAGTGACCATGAGATGGTGGAGTTCAGGATTACATGCAATAGTCACAGAGCAAGTAGCAGAATCACAGCCCTGGACTTCAGAAGGTCTAACTTTGGCCTCTTCAAGGCACAGCTTGGAGAAATCCTGTGGGATAGGGTACTAGAAGGTAGGGAGGCTCAGGAGAGTTAGTTAATATTCAAGTGCCATTTCTTCTAATCTCTGTCAGAGGATCTCAATGAGTAGGAAATCAAGTAAGGTAGCCAGGAGACCTGCATGGCTGAGCAGGGAGCTACTGAACAAACTCAAGTGAAAGAAGGAAGTTTATAGAACATGGAAGAAGGAGTTGACCACTTGGGAGGAATACAACAATGTCGTTGGATGTAGTGATGCAAAAAGGAAAGCTAAGGCCTCCTTAGAATTATATCTGGTAAGGGAGGTCAAGGACAACAAGAAAGGCTTCTTTAAGTACATTGGAGGCAAAAGGGGAGCTAGATAAAATGTGGGACCACTACTAAATTTAGTGGATACCCTGGTGATGGATGATACAGAGAAGGCGGAGTTACTAAATGCCTTCCTTGCCTCCATCTTTACTGCTAAGGCCAGCCCTCAGGAGTCCCAAACCTTACAGTCCACAAAGGAAGTCAGGGAAGAGGAAGCATTGCCTTGGTTGAAGAGGATTGAGTAAGAGAACAAATAAGTAAAATGGACATCTGCAAATCCATGGGCCCCAATGAGATGCACCCACAAGTACTGAGGGAGCTTGCAGAGCTCCTTGCTAGGCCACTCTCCATCATCTTTGAAAAGTCCTGGAGAAAGAGAGAGGTGCCTGAGGACTGGAGGAAAGCAAATATCACTCCAGTCTTCAAAAAGGATAAGGAGGACTTGGGTAACTACAGACCTGTCAGCCTCATCTCCATCCCTGGAAAGCTCATGGAACAGCTTCTTCTTGGTGCCATCTCAAAGCATATGAAGGAAACAAGGATTATCAGGAGTAGTCAACATGGATTCACCAAGAGAAAGTTGGACATGAGGAAGATAGGACCAGACTTGGTTGTGCCCAGAGACAGGACACAGGGCAACTAGTACACAGGAGGTTCAACTTAAAACAAGGGAAAATTTCTTTACTGTGACAGTAACACAGCACTGGAACAGGCAGCTCAGAGAGGTTGTGGAGTCTCCTTCTCTGGAGACATTCAAAAGCCATCTGGCTGTGTTCCTGTGTGATCTTCTCTGGATGATCTTGCTCTGGCAGAGGCATTGGACTAGATGATCTTCAGAGGTCCCTTCCAATGCCTACCATCCTATGATTCTGTGAATCACTGGAGGAGTATTTAAGGCATGGATACTCATCCATAACACAGACATGAGAAAGTTGTTATGTGAATCTGTCTGAAAAGCAGACATACAGCTTCCTTACTGCTCTTATAATAGTCTCAGGTGTTCTCTGCACTGCTGTAATACCATGGAGTCTCATAAGACCAGAACCCTCCAAAACTTGTGCAAAACAATACAGAAGCATCTCCTTGATATGCCTTCAGTAGAACCTTGAAGTACTGGTGAGGTGAGCACATTGAAAAGGCTAAAAGGTCTGAACTGGTGTTAATTCAAACACTGGTCTGGAATTATTTGGGATTTGCAAATAAGCCAAAAAACCAGCCATTTTTGTTGCATAGATTTACAAAATTAAATTGCAAGTTTTATCGATGTTTATTTTATAAAAGTGCAGATTTAGTCCAAGGTAGTCTCACGTGGCTCCTTGTGTCAGGTTGGAGGGATACCACACACTAACATACACCACATGATGAGTATGGTCATAAAACTGTCGTGAAGAATTTGTCATAACTCCTAATAGGCATCCTTATAAGACTTAATACAGAAAGTTGTAAGTATCCAAAGATGGATGCACTGTGATTATTTCTCACACAAATTTCTTACAGAAATTTCATTGAGTTACAGTCAATGTTTTTTATTTTATTTTACTTTATTTTACTTTAT
>NW_010165983.1:1052-1769 GCF_000695765.1 Mesitornis unicolor | reverse complement strand
CCAGATTTTCTGGTTTTCCCCCAAATTTTCCACAAATTTTCCACAAATTTTCCCAGTTTTCTCCAAATTTCCCCAAAATTTTCAATTTTTCCCAATTTTCCCCCAGATTTTCCAATTTTCCCCCAAAATTTTGCCCCAATTTCCCCAATTTCCCCCAGATTTTCTGATTTTTCCCAAAATTTTTCCCAGTTTTCTCCAAATTTCCCCAATTCCCCCAGATTTTCTGATCTTTCCCAAATTTTCCCAAAATTTTTCCCAATTTTCCCAAAATTTCCCCAAAATTTCTCAATTTTCCCAATTTTTCCCCAGATTTTCTGATTTTTCCCAAAATTTTGCCCAATTTTCCCCCAAAATTTCTCAATTTTTCCCAATTTTCCCCCAATTTTATTTTCTCTCAAATTTTTCCCACATTTCTCCAATTTTCCCAAAATTTCCCCAAAATTTCCTCAAATTTCCCCAATTTCCCCCCAGATTTTCCGATTTTTCCCCAAATTTCCCCAAAGTTTTTAGTTTTTCCCAATTTTCCCCCAGATTTTCTGATTTTTTCCAAATTTTTCCCAGACTTCCCCAATTTCCCCCAAATTTCCCCCAAAATTTCTCAATTTTTCCCAATTTTCCCCAAATTTTCCCCAAAATTTCTCAAATTTCCCCAATTTCCCCCCAGATTTTCTGATTTTTTTCCCAAATTTCCCCAATACTCCCCAATTTTCCCCAAAA
>NW_010165983.1:0-948 GCF_000695765.1 Mesitornis unicolor | reverse complement strand
TGATTTTCCTCCAAATTTTCCCCAAATTTCTCCAATTTTCCCCAATTTTTTCCTTTCTCCCCCAAATTTTTCCAATTTTTGCCAATTTTCCCTGAATTTTCCAATTTTCCCCAAAAGTCCACAAATTTTCACAATTTTTACCCATTTCCCCAAAATTTCCCCACATTTTTCCTTTCCTCCCCAAATTTTTCCAACGGTTCCTAAATTTCCCCAAATTTTCCCAATTTTCCCCAAACTTCCCCCAAATTTCTCCAATTTTCCCAATTCCCCTGCAGATTTTCCAATTTTTCCCCATATTTTCCCCAAATTTCTCCCAATTTCCCCCCAAATTTCCCCCCCGTTTCATTTTGGGTCCCCCCCCACCAAAATTTCCTCAAATCTTTCCTCATTTCTCCCAAAATTTTCCAATTTCCCCCAAATTTCCCCAAATTTCCCCCCAATTTTCCCCAAAAGTCCCCAAATTTTCACAATTTTTACCAATTTCCCCCAATTTTTCCTTTCCTCCCCAAATTTTTCCAATTTTCCCCAAATTTCCCCAAAATTTCCTCAAATTTCCCCAATTTCCCCCCAGATTTTCTGGTTTTCCCCCAAATTTTCCCAAAATTTTTCCCAATTTTCCTTCAATTTCCTCAAAATTTCTCAATTTTTCCCAATTTTCCCCCAATTTTATTTTCTCTCAAATTTTTCCCACATTTCTCCAATTTTCCCAAAATTTCCCCAAAATTTCCTCAAATTTCCCCAATTTCCCCCAGATTTTCCGATTTTTCCCCAAATTTCCCCAAAGTTTTTAATTTTTCCCAATTTTCCCCCAGATTTTCTGATTTTTTCCAAATTTTCCCCAGTTTTCCCCAAAATTTCTCAATTTTCCCCAATTTCCCCCCAGATTTTCTGGGTTTTTTCCCAATTTTTTCCCAAACTTCCCCAAATTTCCCCAAAATTTCTCAAATT
>NW_010165982.1:0-1442 GCF_000695765.1 Mesitornis unicolor | reverse complement strand
AGGATGTGGACTGTGCCTACATGACTAAAGTTGAGTTGGAATCCAAGGTGGGAGCTCTGACCGATGAAATCAACTTCCTGAGGTGCATGTACGAGGAGGTAAGAGCTCTCCATTCCTCTGGGCTGGTTGGAGTTGCAATGAGGTGTATGGTGGTCAAAGACACTGAAGTTGGACAGGGTGCTTATTTGGCTGTAGTCTTGACAGTCGCTTGAATTGCCTGTCTTGGCCATAGGAACTGGCTCAGATGCAGACCATCAGCCGGGACCTGTCCGTGGTGGTGTCCATGGACAACAACCGTCACCTGGATCTGGACAGCATCATCGAGGAGGTCAGGCGCCAGTATGAGCAGATCGCGCAGAACAGCCGGGCTGAGGCTGAGGCTTATTACCAGAGCCAGGTGAGTTGGGAAGAAGTCAAGGTGCATGGGACAGTCTCTGCCGATCCATGTCTCTTTTGCCACAGAGCAAGGGAATTGCCCGAGTTCTGTATAGGTTGTGTCACTGATGGGTTGTTTTTTGTCCATGCCATCAGTATGAAGAGCTACAGAGCACTGCTGGAAGGCACGGGGACAGCCTCCGCAACACCAAGATAGAGATCCAAGAGCTGACCAGAAATGTCCAGAGGCTGCGGGCTGAGATTGAGAACGTGAAGAAGCAGGTAGGGTCTGCTCAGCATCTCATCGCGTGGTGGCATCAGGGTGGGTTATGACTGAGATGGGTGATGTGCTAATGGGAAAGTGAGGGAATCATAACCTCTGAAATTCAGATCCATTGGAGGAGATGGATGATTCCTGCCTGTTTTCCATCCAGTTTGTCCCTTGAGGACTGCTCCAGTGGAGGGTGTGCAGAAGGGAACTGGGAAAGCGATTTTCTTTCTTTCACAGATCCAGCAGCTGCAGTCAGCTATTGCTGAGGCTGAGGAGCGCGGTGAGATGGCCCTCAAGGATGCCAGGAGGAAACTGGAAGAGCTGGAAAGTGCCCTGAACAAAGACAAGGAGGAGCTGGCTCGCTTGCTGAAGGAGTACCAGGAGATGCTGAATGTCAAGATTGCCCTGGATGTTGAGATTGCCATGTACAGGAAGCTGCTGGAGGGAGAGGAGAACAGGTACATGTCTTTGCATCTATTTGACTAAATTCTTGACAGATTATGCTATGTGAGGGTAAAATCTTTCCATGTACTCTAGACATAAATTTCCTATCACTTGTGCTTTAATTCTTAGCCGTAAGTATGTTTTCTATATTTCATCTAAGAATGCTAATTTCAAGGTTGCCAATTGGTTTTGAATAATTGTGAAATTCAGAAAGAATAGGGAATACCTACCTTGTAAAAAAAGGGAAATTCTCAGCTGAAGAAATGTGCAGTTCCCATAGGATTAACAGTTGGTCCTGTTTTCCCACACAGGCTGTGCAATGACAACATGTCCAACGTCAATGTCTGTAAGT
>NW_010165981.1:0-755 GCF_000695765.1 Mesitornis unicolor | reverse complement strand
GACAGTGTTGGGGGTTTTCTGGAGACCTGTGGCGTTTGGAGATTTTGTTGGTTGTCGTTCACTTTTTGGGGCATTTTGGAATTACACCACAGCAGAGAGGAAACAGTCTAGGAGGTTTCTGGGGTGTGTGGAAGAGAACTTGTTGATGCAAGTGTTAGGTGAGCCTCCCAGGGGAGGCTGGAGTTGCTGTTCAGAAGCAGAGAAGCTCTGGTGGGAGATGTGTTGTTCGCAGGCCGGCTTGGGCTTCGCGACCGTGTGCAGGACTGCCAAATATGGGAAATGGTGCAGGACACCTGAAAAATCCCAAACCATTCGGGACTCTCCAAAAGAATTGCAAATGGTGCAGGACTCCCCAAAAAATCCCAAATGGTGAAGGACCCCCAAGAAAATCCCAGATGATGCAGGACTCCCAGAAAACAAACAGTGGAGGGCTCCTAAAAAGTCCAGTGCTTCAGGACTCCCAAAACAACGAAACAGTGAAGGAATCCCAGAAAAAAGGAAATGGTGCAGAACTCCAAAGAAAAATCCCAAACAGGGAAGGACTCCCAGAAAAAGCCAAACTGTACAGGCCAGCAACACAAGAAGAGTCCAGGGATCTGGGTAGGTGATGCAGAGAGAAAATGAGGAAAGCCAAAGCCCAGCTGGAACTCAATCTGGCCACTGTCACAGAAGAGAACGTGTTTTGACAAGTACCTTAAGAAGAAAAAGAGAGCCAAGGGGAATGTCTAGCCTTCAGTGGATGCACCAGGGAACAC
>NW_010165980.1:0-1760 GCF_000695765.1 Mesitornis unicolor | reverse complement strand
CAAAAGTGACTTTGTTGTTGTTAAATATGTGCCATATTTAAGTCATCAGAGGTAATTCATCTGCTCTATATGTCACTTATAAGTCCCCCAGTTCAAATGAAAATATTCTCAGTTTGTTCACACAAACATCCAATCCAATGGAAGAGCATCAATCACGTCAGCATGGAGATCAGTTTTGCAAGACCAATTTAGGACTGTGCTGTCACTCAGAACAAAAGTACACAAATTCTTCCATGTATAGCCTTTAAGGATATCATATTAAACTGGCAGAGTTTCTTAATATTATTCCTAGATTAGCAATTCGTGTGAGTAGTAATTACAGTTTAATATATACATAGAGCAACAACCAGTTTCTTGACCTCTGTCTGCACTGTATCTCAAACACCATTTATCTATATTGTTGGTAACTGGGCATCATGATAATCTGGAACATACTATGTAAGTGAATGCACCAAAAGTGTTTTAATTAAAAATCACCTGATATTTGCCAAGGCATGCTCTCTTTCTTCACGGAGTTTCGTTAGAGTTGTGTTTTCAGCTCTGAATCTCTCTATTTCCATTTCCAATTCAGTGAGTCTCTCTCTCAGTATTTGGGATGGAACAGCGTTTCCTGTCAAAGAACAGCCAGATGCAAGTTATCTAAGTGGCATCCGTAAGACTGAAGTAAGCAATGATCACACACCACTTTAAAAAAAAAAAATCACAAATAAAATCTCAGGATACTATTTTAGAGATAGTAGAAGTATTGCAAAAAAATTAAAAGTCTAATGTTAAAATAATACAGAAGTGAGATTTTAAAGCACTCTGCACTATTTACTACAGTACCTAAAATATTGACCATATCATCTTTTTAGAACTAAACTTATATTAGGAATTGAAATGTGAAATCTTCATGTCAAAAGCTAAAGAAATTAAATGAAGGTATAAGGGCGAAGCATCAAACAGAAAAGCCTATGGTTGTAAGTTTTTCCAAGTTTTACTCACAACAAAGTTTGCTCATACCCATCACCAATATGAAATCGATTGCAGAGGTCCATAGTGGGATTTATGGGCTATTTATGGGCTTTTTTGCCATCACAGTTTCTTGCTTAGTCCCTACTTAATGCTCCCAGGGTTTTAACAGTCCGCTTCTGACTATGCAAGAGAAGACCCTAAATACTGACATGTTACAGTGTCAGTAATTGCCTCATTTACCTCAAATGCTCTCAGACTCAGTAAAAAAACCCTACCTCTCTGTCCTGACCTCAGTTTTAGCTGCGATACAGAGAAATAGAGATTATAATTCTATAGAGAGAGAATTATTTTTCTTCCTAGTAGATCCTTCTGAATTTAATATGAGAATAACGTTAATAACACACTGATGTTTTAGCTGTTGCTGACTAGTGCTTATAATAACTCAGGGACTTTTCAGCTTCCTGTGCTCTGCTCGGCCAGCAAGGAGTTCCACAAGAAGCTGGGAGGGAGCATAGCCAGGACAGCTGATCCAAACTGGGCAAAGGGATGTTCCATACCATATGATGTCATGCTCAGTGTATAAAGTGGGGGCAGTTGGCCAGAAAGCTGAGATTGCTGCTTGGGACTGACAATCAGCAGGGGGTGAGCAATTGCACTGTGCATCACTAATTTTGTATATTCTATTACTACCACTATTTATTATTCCTTCCTTTGCTGTCCTATTAAACTGTTTTTATCTCAACACATGATTTTTCTCACTTTTATCCTTTCAATTCATTCTCTAGGTGATCCTGCTCTGGCAGGGG
>NW_010165979.1:0-19041 GCF_000695765.1 Mesitornis unicolor | reverse complement strand
TCTCTCTCTCTCTGACCCTTGAACAGAGACATCATCAAATCCTGTTGCCTGTAAAACTGGAAAAGAACATGTGCAATCCACTCTATGCACTATTTAAAACTTGGTTACCCACAGGATTTACCTTTCCAGCTTAAAGACCAGAATGTAAGGGTCAGAATCACAGCTTTTTTCAAGCCTTAGTCTGGTTCACTTCTCAGAGGAGTTCAAGGTAATGACTTCCTGTAGCCCTATTAATTGAAAGTAAGTTACTTGAATTCCATTCACCTTGTGTCAAGAGCTGCAGCTCTCTGGGATCAGTGGAGGAAGCTGACAGTACAATATTCCTAGTGAAAAAGCTCCATATGCTAAATATTGTGCCCTTCCTCACTTATGGTTTGAATCTTTGGCTTGTTATCCTTTCTGATTCAAAATGGAGATCCTTTTTTCTTTACTCTGTATTTTATTTTGAAGGCAGGTATCTGAATTTGGAAAGGGGGTGGTACTGTGGCGTTACATGTTGAAGTGATATAAGATTATAATGAAGTAATGTGGTACAAAGAAAAGGAATGAGAAGTACTCTTCACCATAATGTTTTGGACTACAGGCAACCCAGAGTTCTGAACGGATACTGCTTAAAACAAATCATATCTATGAATTATTATAAAACATTTGTTACACTGGTGGCTTGTGCATTGAAAAGGTCTTCAAATCTCTCTCTCTGCTGTGTTGAATGATTTAATATAAGCAGACACTGGAAGCCAGATTCATAAGCAGTATGTTAATTGGTATAACTCAGCCTTGGCTGCAGATCTGGCCTGAAGATGGTCACCATCTCCAGTTGATTCTTTATGTGCTTCCAGAAGCTGCTGTTTGTCAGATGCTTTTCTGTAATGAAAATAAGCAGCTATTATACAGAGAGACACAGGGAGTCTCAGCAACTGCTGTACTGAGGGAAATAAAATGACTGCGTGTGTATACTGTGTGGAGGGCTACAACAGAGTGGTAGAGAAGCTGCTCAATTCTGAGCTTTCTTTTAGCCTTAAAACACCCTCCTACTTACTAAAGGTAGGCCCATTTGGCAGGAATGATGCTAATCATATTGATAATAGTCCGGTTACTGCTAATAATCATGTGGGAAACATTGAGACAGAATGATATGGTGAACAGTTTGAACTGTGACCATCATCTTCTACCTCTGCTCCCTACCCAGACTGCTAATGAAAGACAGCGTTTACTGTTAAAAACCTCTTCTGATCACAGGCAAGTCATGGAAAGACACAAAGGGAATTTATTTTCATTTTTACTCTCTCGATTCTTTAGAAGTCAAAAAAGAAATGCCACCAGTTTCAGTTTACACAAGGATTTTTTTCACAGAGCTCTCAAACTTCTTCTGTGAATGAGGGTGTTTTTCATTGAATGCTAGGTGAAAAGTTTGGTTCTCAAGTGCTCCGAGTACTCCTGCAAGGAAGAGACTGTAGCTGGTTCTACTGGTACTCAGTACTTGGCCAGATAGCTCTCAGAGGAGTTCTCACTTAAATAATAAGCTGAGCTTACCGAGTTTAGCAGGGACTTTGACAATGTTTTCAAGTGGGCTAAGGATTTTATCTAGTGAGACTCTGGAGTTCCAGCTATGTCAGTACATAAATTGTAAGTCAGTTTACTCATATGGACAACTACACAAGGCAGCTTGTACAAGTTTGTTTTATACTTCAGAGTATTTAAGGTTGTAGGAACCCAATAAATCTTCTATATTAATCTAGGGCATGGCAGAAGTTGTTAACTTTCACCCATATACTCCTCTTTGGGGCCATGTGAAGTGGAGTAAACCAAGCATTTCCACCCTCAGGTGCCTGAAGCGGTAAATGTCACAGACTGGCACTAGCCAATAAAGTGATTGATGAAAAATAGTTGCAGAATGTACAAGGTGATTTTTGTTCTTTGTTTAAAAAAAAAAAAAAAAGATGTCAATGTTCCTGCCATCTGGATTTGGACAAAAATTATCCCTATTCCCAAGTTTTCTGACTGTTGAAGGCAAATAACTCTTGAAAAACACTGAATGACAATAATTGTTTTTATGCAGAATTGCATTGCTGGTGTATTGAGAACACTGAAGAACATACTTTTATCTTTATAGATCATGAACCTGGGTTTTATATAAACTGCACAGGTTCTAAAGCCTGAGAAGACTACTGTGGTGGCCAAATTGACACCTGGATTACAGCAGTTAGTTTATTCTTAAAGACAGATGCTATTAGCCCTAGGTGGTGGTTGATCTATTGCTTTGCTAGAAGGTTGTTCCTGTATTTAATGTCTTAGTTAAAATTCTTAATTTAACTTTTAAGTTTTGCCTAATTTCTATTTTTTAGCAATCCAATGTTTCCATGTCTCTATATCAGCTCTCTTCACGCGTCTATAACTAGCAGGCATGATTATTCTCTTACTAAACCTTAATGGTTCCTGCTAATACCCCATCACTAACAGTACTCTTTAGACACCAGTTAGCTAGTTAACATGAGATACTAATTCCTTGTAATTTATATTCTTTAAAGAATTAACATTTAAAAAACAAAATTTAAAAAAATTGAGAAATCAGATATCCATAAGCTATGCTGATTTCATATATCTGGCATATAATCTTCTTTTTATGTTTTGTCTGAATTAAACCTTAACATTCTCATATTATCTCTTATTTTCCATAGGGCTCTATACTCAGTTTAGAGGACTAAGTATGAAATGAGATTCCTGAAAAATGTCATGTATTGTTGTCCATAAACGGTATTTTATTTTAAATAAAAAAAAAATGAGAGTTTATAAGAGAGAAGGAAAGGGAACTGATTAAAAAGTCAGGACTCTCATTTCTGAGTTACTCTACCACTTTTTTTTAAAGAGGAATGATATATAATGAGACATCAGAATCCAACAAGTACGAATTGTAGGCATTAATTTACCTAGGACATGCAATTCACTGGAATCATTAGTGCTGAGCTGGAAAACTTGTTCAGGGAGTGCTTTGTGACATGAAGCCCTCTGTGTGCTTCTAGAAGGTGGTAATGTAATGTTACTCTCTGAAAATGACAAATAAATCAATAATTCAGGATATTCCATTTCTCATCAATTCTACAGATCCACTGTGCTCAGGTTTCCCAACAGCAGTCTGAATGGCAGATGCAGATTCCTCATATCAGGCATGCCATCTTCTCTCTGTATGAAAAAAAAGTCCCTTCTTTCTTCCACAGCTTTTACAATTTTCTTCTTTGTTTGTATAAAACTGGAGAAAATTATTCATACTTTTTTTATAAACTCTTGTTTATATATGGGTAAGACGATTAAGAGATAAACATACAACTCTGTGTTTAGAAAGGAATCTAAATCTCAAAGATGACATGTGCATCTGAATACAACTATTAAGATGCTGAACACGTGTATGGTGTTGACACGCGTAGTGCACACTTAAGTCTTTTGTGGTAAATTTAATATATTATGTACCTTTGATCGTCTCATATGTTTTAGCACCCTGTCCTGTCTTTGTTTCATTATTTTTGTGATGGATGTTTGCAGCTGCTCAGTGGAGTGGAATGTTAGAAATCTCAACAAATAAATGTGGGGTTGCTTGAAATCTAGGGCTTGAACACTGGATTTTAGGTAAAAGGTATCATAGGTAGTGACTGGCTAAAATAAGATAAATTCTATTACAATTTGAAAGCTTCTTCTGCAGTGGAATAAGGTATTTCTTACTGTATGCGTGATATAGAAAGTTTCTGCCTTTGATGTTCAACATTCTTATTAAAAGGAAGAAATATTTGTTTATTGTTTAGAATTTCCCCTCCCTTTCAAAAGCTGGAAAATGGCACTCATTATACTGAAATAGATGATTTTTTCAGCTTTGACAAATAAAAAATAAAACAGCAACATAAGGAAAAAAATTGCCTCTGCAAATGTCAGGAAGGTTTTACTGATAACCACTTGAGATAAGCTGAAAAATAAATATGTTGCTGAGAAGTTGGAAAGAGCTCACCAGAATCATATATAAGTACAATTCAAAACGTGAAAAAGATGCATTACGGTGAGACAAACTACCTACTTTACTTACCACAGATAAGTACATGAGGTAATTCAGCATTTTCAACATGTGTCTATGGGGAGAGCAAGTTCCCTTTCACAATTATTCTTTTGGATTACCAGTTTTACTGTTAGGAAAAATAAAATCCCATGGTGTGAAATTGATAAAAAGGGTTTGGCTTTGGTTTTGGTTGGGATTTGGTTTTGTTGATTTGTTGTGTTTTTTTTTAAATGTGTAATTTGTAGATTTTCTTATCGTGAAATTAAACAATCTTAATCGGAGATTTATGGAATTCTCCATTTCCATCTTAAACAAAGAGTTGATAATTCTTGTTTGACACGTGAAATTTATGGCCTGAGTTAAGTGGAAGGTCATACTAAGTCACCATAAATCTTTCCTGTTCTAAAAATTCTTGTGTTTATGAATCTGTGAGTGATCCAGATTCATCAGTAATTTGGTTATCCTAAAGGTAAGGCAATAAAATATTTTTACTACATCATCTCATTACATACAAGAATCTTACTTCTTGTACTTTATGAATATACATGTACTCACATAGAGTATACATACCACGTTGTGGAGATGTAAAAATATGAAACATTTTTATTATGCCAAAGCTCAGTTCTGAAAAATCTCTCTCATGGATCTTACTATGACTATCCAAATAAGATCTGTACAATGCCCAGATGGTCATCGAGAATGTAGTCTATACTTCTCTGAAATAATTTGGAAGCTTTCCATTAACTTTAACAGATACTACAGATAACCTTAATTTAACTTTAAATTTGACATATACTTATCCAACTCATCTGGCAGAATGTGAAAATGTTCTCCTGTCCTAAGTGATTAATAATAAAAATGAAAATTCCAAATTTATTTGAATCTTTTGCAGTCCATCTTTAACTATATATTTTTTTTTTAATAGACTCTAAGATTCTAGAAATTCACATAAACTGCAAATTATCAGGGAGGTGTCTTACAAATGAAAAATTGTGTAAGAAAATATTATCCTGGTTTAAGCAGTACAATTCAAATAGCAACATTCCACAGGAAGAACTCTCAAATCTGTACTACAATCTTTGTGTAAGCCACTTTTGGTAATTACTCATTCTCTGATTAAGAAGGACCTTGGTGGTCCACTTAACATTAACCAAGGTCACTTTTGCTATGGCATTAGCCTAAGTCCGGAGTAATTGTAATGAAAGTTACTAAATATATGTATAATTAAAGCAATTTTATGGAAAGGTCTTGGTTTTGTATTTAAATCTTGAATTGTAGAATTAGATTATTTTATTTTTATTGCTATATACAAAGTATTATGAAGACAGTTTTAAAATACAGGAAATTATTTTCAGATATTTCCATCTGAATGTAAATACGGACTATATATAAAAATATAATCGCCATAATTTAGATATTTGAGAATTAATGCATTTTTAATGTTTTTATATGATGTTACAGAAGTAAATATACTACAAGATTTTTTTAACTCTGGGCGGGTTCATGATTAATACAGGACAAGAAAAACAGAAAAAAATAAACAAGTCAGAGAACTGTAGGGCACATTCGAATACTGTGGTGCTATAGGCACTGCACTTCTTTTTGACAGAAACTCTTTACATAAGAGCTACATGTGGAGGTTTACCACAGACTGCTTTCCTCTGACAGTAAATAGTGTAACAACACATATTAAAAAGTATATGATTCTGTTAGCAATTTTGTGGTCATGATGTGTGAGAAGACAAAAAAAATCAGGGGAGATCATTCCAGAATAACTTGTAAATTAGAACTCCAAGTAATCTCAAATAGAGGAGGTGATGCAGACTAGCAATAACTTGAAGTAACCAAGTAGACTGAAAAAGGAAGTAAAGATGTAGTCTTTTACTCTGAAGATTCCCTTTTAATGAGTTTCGTAACCAACTAACTTGACATCAGGTTAAAAATTCAGAAGAATATAATCATAATTGCAGCAGAAAAGGACGGCAATTTTTTTTTTTTGTAAATCATAGGGAAAAACTGTATCTTTCAACAGAATATTATTTGGGGCAGAGGAAAGGCAGATTTGTCTATGATAAAATTATTTCAACAGTCCTGTTACATTTATGCCATATATTATGAAGTTATACTCAAATATCCCTAGAGACATACAATCCATCACCTTATTGCAGATAAACCTGGTTACTAGGGTGAACAGATAATAACACATAAGCAACAGGGGAATGGAACTGTGATTAAATATGGGCATGCACAGTTAAAGTGAGAGTTGAATTGAGTAATGACTGAGTCTTTGTGCCATTGGCTATTTCACTTATACAATGTTTAATACTTTAATTTCTAAATAACATCATGGCAAAATGGATATTTCAAAACCCCAAACCAAAAGGTTATTTTTGTAAATAGCCCAGGTCATATTTTTTACTTGGTTTAAACCAAGGAACCATGAAGCCTAGAAAACACTTGGCCTCTCTGAAGGTCTAGTCATGGTACAAGCAGCTGGAGAATGTATAGTAAGAGCATAATTGAAGACTGTCTCCAGGCACCTGTCTTTAAAGAGGAGGGATGCTGAAATCCCAGGTGATCAGAAGAACAAAAATCTTAATTCATTTCAATCTAATAACCTCAACCTGTGAATGGCATGTACTGACATGAAGAGGGAATGAGAGAGAGATGGAAGGGACATTTTGCTGTCTCCCTGACTAGCTGGAAAGCATTGACAAAAGATAATGGAAAGGGATGAATTTCTTTATGAATAAACAGAGAGATGCTTAATCGTATGTGAATACTCCTAAGATTTCACTTTGACTCTGCTGCTGACAATGTCTAGTAGACATTCTTGGTAGAACACACAGATAAGGCAAAATCAGTAGAAGTAGGGAAAAGAGAGAAAAGACGAGAGACTGATGAGAGGACAGTTATAATCCTTAACTTTATCAATACAGTATCTGTCCTTGCATATGGCTGACTAATTTAAGGTAAGGAAAAACCAAAACCAAAGCAAAACCAATGACAATAAAAGGAAACCCAAAACAGCTTGCACAAAAATCAAAGGGGCTATTAACTATCCTTTTGGTATGCTCCATTCCTTGCTTATTTCTGCAGATAGAATAGAGTGAATAGGGTTGTGATTTCTGTCAAGAAAGTGAGAATATGGGTTAGTAACTCTCAACTGTAGAAAGCAGTATAACTAATTCTAAATTTTAACCACTCAAGATTTCCTATGTTCCATTTGCAAACCACAAGAGAACATAGATATTCCTCATTGTTTCAGTAGATTTGGTCCAGATCCTTTAGCACCAGAATATTAATATTAAGTCTGCAGACTGGCATTTAATTTGATTTCATAGATCAGTTAGGCAACCAAGGGAGCAGATAATTGGATAGTTGCAGTCTGGTCTTCACTGCAGAGAGTCTTTTACAAATCTGAAAGTCCACTTATTTTTTGGATTTAGTGGTTGAATAATTCACTGTACAGAATCATTTTCAGACCTTGTAATAACTTCTCAGAGCCCTTTAAGCAAAGGAAGACTGTAACAAAGAAGTTATCATCTAACTTCATTTCTAATGCAATTGTAGGTGTTGATGATCATATATAACCCCTCAATCTCATTGACCAGACTATCTCAGGTGTCATTTATCTCTTCTAACATGTGCTATTGCAAGTGTCTTGAATACTTTTGTTCTCTGTCCTTCCAGCTGATTTCCTGGACCTTGGGCTATCGAAGGAGAAGCATAGGAGTATTGTCATTGGGATTCACTCCCTCTTGTGGCAATAAGTCACAACCATTGATGTAGTTTGCACACTGCATTGGTTTTTTCAAATGCTTTGTTGTTGTTATTGTTTCTGCCTGAGACAATGGTTATGCCAGTATTTGGTCTGACATGATACAGTGATACATTGTTTTCACTTTCGGTATTAGTGTATGTTCATACATAAAGTACACATATTGTTAGAATACGTATAGCAATAAGCAGTCACATCAGAGACATCTAAGTACACTGACTCACTGTAATGTGGAGGAAAAAAAAATCTTTCCTGAAATATTTATTTCCTTTTTAAAAGCTTACTTTTAAAGGTTTTGTTACTGCTACTAAACTGTCTTATCATTCAGTGACGGTCTGCTGCAGATTCTCCATAAGAACATATGATACTGGATGTGTTTTGCAAAGCTAGTGTATGCACTGCTGAATAATGAGGTACTTAAAATTCTGCAGAATGTCAAGCTTTTCAATTTATGACACCCAGGTTACTTCGCCATAGTGGACAAAGTTTTATTTTTAAGTAACTTGAAATTAAAAATAAATTGAATACTAGATTATGCTTTAAAAACAAAGTCTATTAAAAAAGTTTTTGATGAAACTGTAAGGTTATCTAGAAGGCCCACTGGAATGCGTAGAAAAGTGATTGTACGCTAATGTAGCAGATGTAGGCATGTGGCGGAAGTAAGGTTAGAAGCAATTACTGTTTTGTAGACACAAAACCAAATGAGTTACAAGATTAGTTACTTAGTGGTTACTGTGCCAGGTAAACCCCAATTCAGGTACAAAATAAGTCAAAAACAAGCTTAGTCTGAGAAGTCAGTATTTTTGTAGTAAGGGCAGACTATAAACTGGGAGACAAAAGAATCTCACCTGTCTTCTCTGCCTATGCTGTCCTTTCCCCAATTATTTTCCACATGGCAATATAACCCAACAGTGGCCACATTGTTTAACTTCCAACAAAAGTTGTAAGATCAGGAAAGCAGATTCTTCATATGCAAAAGAATTTGCAGAGTGTAAGACAAGGGGTAATGGACACAAGCTGGAACACAGGAGGTTCCACTTAAATTTGAGAAGAAACTTCTTCTCAGTGAGGGTGACAGAGCACTGGAACAGGCTGCCCAGAGAGGTTGTGGAGTCTCCTTCTCTGCAGACATTCAAAACCCGCCTGGACGCCTTCCTGTGTAACCTCATCTAGGTGTTCCTGCTCCGGCAGGGGGATTGGACTAGATGATCTTTTGAGGTCCCTTCCAATCCCTAACATTCTGTGATTCTGTGAGTGTAAACTATGTATACAAAATGTAGTATATGGATTAAAAAAATATGAACTGTAACAGTTTTGAAACAGGTCCTTAAGTTCTCCATGTTCTCAGCACACAGAAAGTGGAAAAAAAAAAGTTAGCTGCTTTTTTTTTTTTTCTTTAAGAGTGTTCCATCTCCTGAGAAGGAAAATTCTGAATTCAAATGTTTTGAAAGACCTTCCTGAGAGCATAAAATGAGTATATGACAGTATTCGCCAAATTTTAGGGAGCCAGTAAAATGTTATTCACTGATTTTTTTTTCTTCTGTGAATTTAAAACTTGCACAGACTAGCAGCTGAAAGTGCTAAACTAAGTATTAAACATACTTATAACTACGTCTGACAATGGTGTTAACAGGAAAAAAAAAGCTGATTCTCTAGAGCTCAAAATTAACCTCCTGCCTTCATATTCTTTTCCAAATTTATGAAAAAAAGTGGCTAAGAAGAGAAGAATCTGCATATACATTCTCTAATAGATTGTGTTGAAAGTTTATTAACAATGGTTTTGGTGCAAAGACTACAGAGTCTGTGGGACCTGCTCAATTTAAAAAAGCAGCAGCACAGGAACACCTCTAAAAACCCAACAAAGCCCCCAAAGTAAAAAAGCAAAGGAAAAGAGCAATCAAAAAGTGGCAAATGGATTTGCTATCTAGAGACAAATCTAAGCACAAACTGGTGCCATTTAAACAAATACACTGCGATTGAACTGCAAGCTAGGTACCTAAGAACAATTGAATGTTAAGTGAGATCCCTAAGAACACTAAAGAGATTTACTAGTGACTTCACAGCGAATGCTGAATGAATTGATAATGATGAAGTCCTCAAATTCTCCTAGTAAATGGCTTCCAGATGTTCATTGTTCCCATTATTGTAGGGAATCCAAAAACCCATGGACACATATGAGGACAGATTAGTATTTCTTCAGACCATTTTAAAGCAAACTATTTCATCTATAGTGTAGATGTTGTTTTTTCTAATATTTCTGTTCATCTAAGGACCACTATATAAGGATACTTATAAGCCTGAAGACATAAGTGTGTTCTCATTGGACTTTTAATATGACCAAATTTACTTTTTAAAAGTCTCACAATGTACCTGTCTGTATTGCAGATATCAAATGTAATTTAAAAACCTGGATAAGAGATGTTACTAACTTGTATGCAACACAGATTTCATATATGTGAGAACTGAGAAGGATCTCAGACCTGTTTGGTCTTGTTTGTACTCAATGTCCTTATGAAAATTTGTTGTATTCATTAGTGTGAAGCACTTCCTTCTTCAAGTGATAGATTTATATTTAGCAATTGATTAAGTCTGAGATTGCTTTTATGTAAATTTGGCCATCAAAACTGAAATGTCTTGTCTTAGCTTTCTGTGTAGACAATGAAGAGACACATTTTCCAGAGGGTGTTTCTGTCTGTCTCAGAGCAGATACCAGAGGCAGTGATGATGAATTGCCTTTTGGAAGTTTTTAATTTGCCTTCAGAGGGTCTTAGCTTCAGGGACTACAAAGGGAGCCTAGACGATTAGCTTAAGTTTGACATCTAACTCTAATCATTAACATAATATGAAAGAAATCATACCCTTAAATTATTACAAACATTACAGTGTGAAGGGGCACTGATCCATCTACTTGACTCAATAACTGCTCTCTGACAGGAGCTTGCAAGAGATTCTTGGCAGAACGACACAAAAAAATCAAGCAGTGGACAACTAAGGAACATTTTTTCTGCATGGAACTTTTCAAGTTGATTAATCGGGCGTTGGTATATGTCTTCAAGTAACTAGATGAATATGAATTCCTACCTTTAGATGTTAAACATATTAATTTTCCATGAAGATAAAGAACATAAACCCTGAGAATAGAATTTCAGCACTTTAAGTGTAGTTAAATAAATGTGCCACCTCTTTATAAAACAAGGAACTTACTGCGCTGACTTCTACCACAGTGTAGCTCCTGCTGATGAATGAACTCTGTCAGGGAAGGTAGTTCAATGTTGCATTCTGCCTTGGAAATACAATGTGATCACACTGTTCCTAAGGCAAATATTATTCCCTCACAATACTCTGCTGCAAGTTATAATTTGCACATTTCAACTAGTCATGCAGTGAAAAGTTAAAGGGAAGCTTGTACAGGAAGTCAAGCACAATGGGTTATGTTTTGTGCTACAATGTTCAGTAATAAGCACTGAAAAATAAGATGTATATGATATGAAGAGAAATCCCATGTGTATTTGGATTCTTCTTACACTTGGAGGCCTTTCTATAGTAGATTAGAATGACATAAAAGGAGGGCTGGAGTACTCATAATGTGCAAACAAACTGTCACTTAAATTGTCCCCTAAATGTAGGTACTGTGGTTGCACTAAAAATATGATATAATTACATTAGTTTCATAACAGTTATAATGTATATAACCTTGGTCAATGTTAAATAACTATAAAAGGCAGTAACCTATGTACTGATGCATTATGCTCCATTGAAATACTAAGTGTATTAAATACTTGGTTTGTTTACCATTATTGTTAGGCCTGTTATTAATTTACAGTGACATTTATAATTAATACTGTTAGACTTTATGTCTTGAAATAATGCATGACATTCCTCAGATAAACAATCTGTCTATATTGTATTTATAGAAATAAGCAAGTCGTAAACAGTTTTACAGAATAAATGAAGGACTAACCTAAGTTTTGCTTTCAAAAAATGTATGATCACACAACTCTTTCTATTTTCAGAAGTTCATAAGATGAGTATCTAACAAGTCTTTATTCTTTTCTGCTTCATTGTTTCCATTCAGGATTAAAAGCATCAGGCTAGACTTTTCCGGAGGACCTTACACAGAAGTTTCAAATTTGTATTTTTAGACATTGCAGAGCTCACAACACTTGGAGTTCCATTTACTGTCTCTAAATATAAGGAAATGTGATGTGTAAAGGTCAAGCTGACTTCCATTGGTGTGTCTAAATATAGCATTTCATCCTTATTTTAGACATCAATTTTGATATTTTCTCTCCTTTTTCAGCAGTGCTGTGATAACCCCTAAAATGCACGTCTAGTTTCTACTTTTGAATCAACACTATCACCACAACGATCCAAAGAATCTACTCCTTAACTTTACCAATCTTATATTGCATTGCCAGAAATGTTTATTACCTTTGTATGCAATAAGTAGAAAATACCAGGCTTATTTTCATGGAGGCAGACGGTGACTGCAAACACTGAAATCTATCCTACCTTTCCAGGTAGGTCTTTATGCAGAGTGTGACTTGAACTGCCATTATTATTCATTCTTAGGCATTGGAATATCTCATTGCTAACACTAAAGAAGAGGTAAAAAGCCAGAAACTAATTTCAAGTAACACCTCTTGAAGAAATCCAAATATTGCAATGTGTCTTCCATCCCTCTCCTGTTAAATTGTTGTCTCCAATGCTACACAATGTTTAAACCTGAGACTCAAAACATTCCTGCAAAGTCTAAAATCCAGCTGGAATCGATAATTTAGTTCCAAGAACTTTAATACTCTTTTACCTTTTGTAAGCCAGAGGAAAAGAAATGCACTGATCATATACCTGAGGCATACCACTTAATATAGAAATTAAATGTCCTTGAAATAATAACAAGGGAATTTTACACCATACTTACACTAAATAAGTTTTATGATAAAAAAGTTGGTTTTTTTTTAAAGTGAAATTATTGTACTGGTTCATATTGTACTGGTTCATATGTGTATGAAATTAGTTAAAATCAAAAGACTGTACCTATATTGATAGACTTAACAGGTTCCTGTCTTAAAAAACGAAAGCCTGCCTTAATAAAAAAAAACAAAACAAACACTAAAAATTTATAGTTTGAAATCGGGCCAAGCACAATTTTTAAATTATGGAAGTTGCATTTTGTTAACTGGTATGCTCACATTAAGTATTTAAGATGATAATTAATTGTTTTCTATACTCTTAATTGAAATGTTACAACATACATTGTTACTATTTAATTAGAAAGCACATTAATTATATAGTATGGCCTTCGTTGTTTATATGCTCAAGTCTTCTCTTTGAAGGGAATTCAGTGGTAAACAAGCCAAGGCTCAACGGAGCATTCTGGCATGAAGATGCAGCAACATCAATGTTGTTGTGACTTCCTGTGATTTGCATGGGCTAAGCACGGATCAGTGAACAACTTTATGGGAATTCAGCCTGCCATATTCAGATGAGTCAGAAGAACAGGCGGCTCTCACTATATTCAGAATGTGTTACATATACTTGCCCAGATGCAGACAATGCATAATCATACAGAAAGATGCTGAATTAGTAGTTATCATGGAACACCCTTAACCCATAATAAAGCTAAGGAATTCGTTGGAAAATAAACAGATTCCCTGCCATTAATTTCTTCTAGTGTAGTCTAATCTGGTTTTCTGAATATTTATTAAAAAAAGTATAATAGTAACTTTTTCAGATACATTTAAAATATTTTGCCCTTCTGGGGGTTTGTGAATTCTGGCAATTTCTTCTCCAGCTGTAAATTGAATTCTTGTATAAAGGTTCATAAAGCTTTAAGTAGCCTGGAACTGCAAATACACAATAAAATTTCTACACTAACAATATATTGAACAGAAAAAAGTCAAACCAGAAAACAAAAAACAAACAGGCAAACGAACTGACAACACCTGAGCACACAGAAATCACTTAGTAAGATGCAGGCTTTATGAGGGGTACAATTTATAAATATTATAACACAAAAAAAAAAAAGTTCAAATTGTCAGTAAAAGTATGAGAGTAAAAATATTTTTTTAATCTCAGGCATTCAGAATGTGTCACACTGAGGTTAACTTCATATCATACTTCAGTCAATGTAAGACTATATAAGGGAAAAAGTTCTATTTTCTCAGTTCTGTTGCTAAATCTTTTTTTCATTTTTTACAATGTGTGCACAGTCCTTTGTTTTTGTGTTTTCATTCCTGTATTTTCTGATCTCTTTTCAAATATAACAAGATATCAATCCTAGACTAAACATGTTAGGATTCCTTTTCCCTCTGAGATCCCTCTAGTTCTCCTAATATTTTTCTGTGTGTTTGGATCTCAGCATTTTTGTCATGTCTGCCAGGAGGCAGGAGAGTAGGTGGAACTGGAAGACTTGTTAGCTAGACAAGATTTGACTGAATTCCAATGCAGAGCCAACTCCAATGCAGAGCCAATTCCCTACTTCTTCCTATGACTGGAGAAGAGTGATATATTAACTAATAGTTCCATGGTATGTGCCTAAAACCTGACAGACTTTCTTTAAACACATGAGAGAACAAGCTCCCAAAATCATCCCCTATAGACACTGTCGTGGTTTAGGCCCAGTGCATAACTGAGCACCACGATGCCCCAAAAAAAGGGCTAGTCAAAATAAGGACTGGGAGGGCTTCTCACCACTCAAGCAGGTCAAAGACAAAAGACAGGCTCATCATAAGGAATAAAAAAACCCAAACCAACCCAATTTAAATTTGTTACCCACATCAGAGTAGAACAATGGGAGATACAACCAGATCTTAAAATCAAAACACCTTCCCCCCACCCCTCCTTTATTCCCGGGCTCAGCTTTCGTTCCACGTTTCTTCACCTTCCCCCTCCCCCTTTGCCTTGAGGTGCAGGGGGATGGGGGTGGGGGTTTGTGGTTGTTCTTCCCTCCACATCACGTACTTTCTTAGGACTAGGGAAAAAAAGCCTCAGCCCAGTGTCTCTCCCTCTGCTTCCACGTGGCCCCCTTTCCATGGGGTAAAAAAGTCCGCAAAAGTCCAATATGGGTCTGCCCACAGCTGCAGTTTCTCTCACACACAAAACTGCTTTAGACCAAGTCCACAAAACTCCAATCTGGGTCTACCCATGGTCACAGTTCCCTCACACGCAGCCAGTCGACCCGGCTCTCGCCACGGGTTGCAAAGGGGAACCTGGGTTCTGCGTCCTCCTCCTCCTCCCTCTCCTTTATTTCCTTCAGACCGACCTTGGTGTTCTTCAAAGTTGTTCTCCTTGGGCCCCACTCCTTTTCTCCACTGCAGGTCTCCTCCGATGGTTATGGAGATCCTGACTGTCTCTTTTTTCTTTTTTCGGGATTAAACTGCAGTGGGGTTTAAGCTTAAATTGTGGTTGGGGCAGGCCAAGGCCAGGGCCACGCCACCCACACCTGGAGCCACCTGGCCAGAGCCAGAGCCATTGGCTTGGCCCTGGTCAGAGGTGGGTCTGACAAAGGCAAAGGGGGAGCTTTTCAGGTAGCTTCTTAAAGGGCCATCTCCATAGCCCTTCCCCCGTTACCAAAGACGCAACCAAAAACCTCCTCACAGAAAACCCAAGATAAGACACAAAAATACAAAACCAGAAGGAAAAAGTACCAAACAAACAATTAGAAAATAAGAATTGTTTTAAGTTTTAATTTACACACTCAGTCCAAAACTACTACCATGTATGAAATCTAAGATTCTCCTGGAAGGCAAGAGGTGTTTTTTACTGACATCATTATAATCAGGAGTATGCCTCTCAATCCTGATTTAAAGGAAATTTGAGAATTCAATTTGAATTACATTTTTCACTGAAATAAAAGTTCATCTAAGTCCAGTTAGATTTTCCCGCAGTTATATCTAATCCGTGTGAGAAATAAACACAACTCCAAAGAATTTAATACAATTTTATATAAGAAAAATTTTACTATGTATCTGGTAAACCTGGAAGATAGCTTCAAAGATAATGGTATCAAAAAGCACACTGTTGCTCAGCCCGTTTGACTTCCTACATCTATCTCCACTGAAAGGGCTGAGAGTTGTCTTCTGGAGCAGACATGATCCTTTTCTCATTGCCATGCCTGTGTCAGTGACCACACATGAGAATCTAGTGGGTTGGGAGGCAGACAGGAGGAGGCAAATAAAAGAATTTTAAGAATAAGGTAAGAACTTGGACCAGTTCTACTTTGCTGAAGTAATTGTCGTTATATACTCTGGCAAAAGTACACCAAAGCTGGTACCAAGATCTAATTGACTGAAAAACAATGTTAACTTTGTTACCAAAATTGTACCTAGTAAAGTAAGAACATTTCTATTAACTTCAAGATCTACCTGTCCCACAGATTATAGTGTGATAAGTGTGGATTTACATCATGCCACCTAGACCGTTAAAATATCTATATGGACCTTTTTACTGCATGGCAAAGGTGCAGTAGAATACCCATCAGCCAAAAGGTGATGAGACATATTGCTGTACCTCACATTTGCTGTGATAAAATGAACCAGAAAAGTGGTTACTTTGCAGTAATAGCTAGACAGATACAAATTCACAACCTACCTTGCTCACAGTGACTTTCCTTAAGCCAGTTCCTGTGGGACTATGAATGGGCTTTCTCATATTTACATAAATATAGAGATTTATATTTTGATTTATTATGGATGTGTTTCAACAGATTCTACATCAACTGCATTCAGTAACCAGGAATTAAGAGTGAAATTCAATCACCACTGTGTATAAAGCAGTGAAAGTGATGGATATTAAACTCTATCGGGGACATACCATTGTAGTGGTATTTTACTAGAAAATATTTCTCAGAGTTATTATGCAGTGGGTTTAACCTGTCATTAGATACAACACCCTTCAAAAATATTTAGAAATAGGTGAAAACTGATTTATTTAAAATCTAAATGATGCAAAACGTGGACAGAAAATGAAAGGCATTAATGTGAATTCCGATTATATAAATGCGCCAGGTGCTTTGTTCTCCTTTAGGATATTTCTGTAATTACATGTGACTAGGATTCTAGGGAGAAGGTATTTCCCTATCTGGAGCTCTATAGTTGTGCTGGTGATATGAGTCACTTTGCCTCTTCTTTAGCTGATTTAATAAAAGCCTGTAGAAAATAAAGTTCTGACACGGAAATTGTCCCAAAAGGCTCATGAAGACTGGCTGCTTCATGACCAAATCAGTTTCTTATTCAAACTCCCAAGCTCAAATACGAATATATAAACCTGCTTCACTACATGAACCTAAGTATTTCTCTATTTTGATAAAACTATGTATGAATTATAACATGAAAAATCATGTTTCAAATCACTAATGCTTACAATGTCATTTTAGTTTCAGTGAATATTTTTACAAAACAAATTCAAGAGACATATATTTTTGCCTCAAGATAAAATGGTACAACTCTAAGTTTCTGAAATCAGTATGAATAAAGAATAATAACTGTCTTTACAAGCCACCATGTATGGTAGTTATCATGCCAGATACAAATGGCATTATTTTTGGAAGTAAAGGAGATGACTAGAGACTAGTCTGAGAAAATGCACTGTCCAGAATATGTCATGATAATGAGTATCCAATTGTTCAAAACCAATTTTCATGGTGTGGAATGTGGTTTCCAGTGTGAAAATTCAAGGGCATATGTTAATTTCGAAGTTGTGTTCACAATGGTGTATAATAGTATCTTCTATTTTTAATTATTTCTTTGTAATCATCAGTGCTAAATCAAATATGCATTATTGCATTCTCATATTCTCCTTGTGTAGTCTTTGGGAGAGATAGAAAAAACAGAGTCAAAGAACTGGCCATATGAAGACACCTATCATATTGTGAATGTAGGTATTCTTCAAAAATCATAGATTAGAAAACAAACATTCTTTAATCTGTTTTGTCTGATGCTGGTATAAGGCTGTGAACTGGATACCTGCTTTGCTGAATTGCTTTTTGCCATCAATAGGAAATACATTTTGGTGAAGAAAGCTGTGATATTCTCTGAGGCCATGTGACAACAAACCTTGGATTGGTGCCCCCATCATAAGGCCATCTCCACTGTGTGCTGGGGTGCATTTGAACCTTCCACTTTACTACTATTTCTACTACGAGGCAAAAGAGAAGGAAGGGTGTAGAAAGGACTTTGTCTGAAATTTGACTTCCAGGCCACAGTCTGCCAGACTCCTCTGAGTCAGATAGTCCAACATTTCTATTCTTAATATTCAAAGGAAGGCATGGTGAGTTTGTTTAAGAAAGATATGGCATACTTTAAAGGATAGTTCTCTTAATATTCAGTAATTTCAGTGAGAGCAATTACAGACAAATGCATGTATACAAACAGGATATAATATTAATCTGAATTTACAAAATAGATCTCTGTGTCACATACAGAATCACAAAGCAAAAGAAGACAGAGAAATATTTACTGTCTAAGAGAGAGCAAGTTGTAAAAAACAAAAGCCAGCTGCCAAATAAACTCTTCAGGGCTACAAATATACATCTTTGTCAAATTTACAGCTGTTCATAGAGGAAAAGCACAATGAGAAAATTCATCAGCAAACAGAAACTTTCCAGAGAGGAGAATTAGTAGTCAGTAGATAATCTTGACACATAAATGTGCTTATAAAAGGCAGAAAATAAAGAACCTTAACTTTCCAAACCAGAAGCCTGACACATGAAATAATTTTTATGTTGCATTTTTCACAGTTATACTGAGGTTCTTTTGAGCCATTCAGGTCACTCGAAATGTCCCCAGTGGCAGTCAGCTGCCACAAACTCTCTAGGGTTGAATTTCAGTCCAAGTGACAAACCAGTCTGTGTCAAGCACATTGGAGTCTAGATTGCTGTTATTTTTCTAGTAAAGCTGTAGAAAGCAGAGTCTACAGGTACTTCAAAGCTGCTGACATCTGTGAAAGCAACAGATTCTTGGAAAGCCCTAGAAAGCCTCAAAGTGGCTTAAAGTCAATATTGTGTCTTTTCTTAATAGCCTTAATAGCCTTGATCCAATCACAAGAACAGTGTGAAAATAAGGCCCTTTTTGCCCTGAAGAAATATTTGGCTACAGTTTTGTTATCAATTACTCGAGGTATTAACTGTACTATAAGGAAAGAAGTATCTCTGTTACCCTGATTCTCTGCGTTAACAGATGCTTCTGTTAATGCAACTGACCTGGACAAGTTCACCCTCTCT
>NW_010165978.1:0-1661 GCF_000695765.1 Mesitornis unicolor | reverse complement strand
TACTGGGAGGGCACTAGGAGGCACTGGGGGGAACTGGGATGGTACTGGGAGACACTGGGATGCGCTGGAGGGCACTGGGAGGGGACTATGGGGCACTGGGAGGCACTGGGGGGTTAGTGGGAGGGTGATGGGAGGGGACTGGGAGGCACTGGGGAGAAACTAGGGAGTTACTGGGAAGAACTGGAGAGTTACTGGGTGATTACTGGGAGGCACTGGGAGATACTGGGGGGAACTGGGGGTTTACTGGGAGGTACTGGGAGGCAGTGGGAGGATGATAGGAGGGTGCTGGGAGGTACTGGGGAGGAACTAGGGTGTTACTGGGAAGCACTGGAGGAACTGGGGGTTACTGGGAGGCACTGGGAGGGTGCTTGGGGGGTGCTGGAGGGCAATGGGAGGCACTGGGCAGTTACTGGGAGGTTACTGGGAAGCACTGGGGGAACTGGGGGCTTAATGGAAGGCACTGGGGGTTTACTGGGAGAGCACTGGGAGGGTGATGGGAGGAACTGTCGGGGCAATGGGAGGGCACTTAGAGACATTTAAGGGCACTGGGGGGAACTGGGTTGCACTGGAAAGCACTGGGGGAACTGTGGGGTTACTGGAAGGGCACTGGGAGGCACTGGGAGAGTGATGTGGAGGGGACTGTGGGGAACTGGGATGTTACTGGGGGGAACTGGGAGGCACTGGGGAGTCACTAGGGGGTTACTGAGAAGAACTAGGTTACTGGGTGGAGCTGGGAGGCAACTGGGAGATGACTGGGAGGAACTGGGAGGGCACTGGTGGGTACCGGGAGAGTGCTGGAAAGCACTGGGAGGCACTGAGGGGGAACAAGGGGGTTACTGGGAGGTACTGGGAGGGCACTGGGAGGCACTGGAGGGCACTGGGAAGGGACTATGGGGCACTGGGAGGCACTGGGGAGGAACTAGAGGGTTACTGGGAGGGTGATAGGAGGGTACTGGGAGGCACTGGGAGGTACTGGGGGGAACTAGGGTGTTACTGGTAAGCACTGGGGGAACTGAGAGGTTATTGGGAGGCACTGGGAGGGTGATGGGAGGGGAACTGGAATGGTGCTGGAGAGCACTGGGAGACACTGGAGTGTTACTGGGAGGCATTGAGGTGGACTGGAGAGCACTGGGAAAGGACCATGGGGAGCTGGGGGGGCACTGGGAAGATGTTTGGGGTTACTGGGAGGCACTGGGAGAGAACTGGGAGGGCACTGGGAGGGTGCTGGAGGGCATTGGGAGGCACTGGGGAGGAACTAGGGGGTTACTGGGAGGCACTGGGAGGTTACTGGGAGCTTACTGGGAGGCACTGGGAGGTTACTGGGAGCTTACTGGGAGGCACTGGGAGGTTACTGGGAGCTTACTGGGAGGCACTGGGAGGTTACTGGGAGCTTACTGGGAGGCACTGGGAGGTTACTGGGAGCTTACTGGGAGGCACTGGGAGGTTACTGGGAGCTTACTGGGAGGCACTGGGAGGTTACTGGGAGCTTACTGGGAGGCACTGGGAGGTTACTGGGAGCTTACTGGGAGGCACTGGGAGGTTACTGGGAGCTTACTGGGAGGCACTGGGAGGTTACTGGGAGCTTACTGGGAGTTACTGGGAGGCACTAGGAGGTTACTGAAAGTTTATTGGAAGGAACTGGGGGTTACTGGGAGGCACTG
>NW_010165977.1:16284-43306 GCF_000695765.1 Mesitornis unicolor | reverse complement strand
AGCTGTTGAAGCAATAGCAACTTTTCTGAGTAAGTAAAAGATCATTAGAAACTACTTCTAACCCATCCTGTGCTGGGTATCCAGTGTATAAGATCACAACAAAAAATGTGCAAAGCATGTTGTTGCTGTACAATGTTATCAATGGGGCCATCAAAAATACTCTTAAAATACATAGATATATGCTTTTCCTTCTTAGGGTAGCCTCATTCCACCACTGCGTTAAGATTTTAAGCTCACAGTGCTGTTTAGACCATGAATTCAACTCTAAACAGTTCAAAAACCCTGTGCAATGACACCTTACCTATTCCTTCCTCAAAGACATCTTAAGCTTGGTGGTTTAAGAATTAAAAGTGCATATTAACTGATACACTGCTCTAGATGGTCTGTTTAGACAGCGGATTAAAGATCATCTCAGGGTAAGTGCTCCTGAACAAACATTGTGACTGCATTCATATCCTGATCAGTGAGTTTGCCTCTGGATGTGACATACAAGGAGAGAACGAGGGACCCCCTTAATGTGCATAAAGACTCGAAGGGGAGAAGTAAAGAGGATGGAGCCAGACTCTTCCTAGTGGTGTCCAGTAACAGGACAAGAGGCACAAATTTAAACAAAGTTTCACTTAAACATAAAAGAACATCTTTATTGTAAGGGTGATTTTACCCTGGAACAGGTTGGTCAGAGATGTGGACTCTCCATCCTTGGAGATGTTCAAAACCTAGATGCCATCCTGAACAGCTTGCTCTAGTTGACCCTGTTTTTAGCAAAGCTAGGCGATCTCCAGAGGTCTCTTCCAACCTCAGTTATTTCGATTCTCTTTATATTTACTTGATCCATCCAAATGGCATTACTTTTTTTGAACACAGAACAAAAAAGCATATGGTTAAAGGGCAACTTCATTTTAACAGCTGTGCAGTGCCAATGGAACCTCATTGCCAAGCTCACATTTACCCTGCTCTGTCTCCTCCATACTAGGAGCCTCATCTCACATTTCTACAGGAAACTGTCAGTTTACTCTTCCTCCCTGCAACCAGCATGAACACACATTTTACTGAAGCTACTCCAAATGCTGACTCATCTCATTTAAACTATACTTATCTTGAAAGGTTGCATTAGATGATGCTTGTGGTCCCTTCCAACCTGGTATTCTATGATTCAAAACTTCTCAGACTACTGCTTTGCATAGTATTCCCATGGGTTTTCTTGCTTTTACGCTCCAGCACCTGATACAATTTTGGAATACAGAAAGCACTTGCAGTACCAGAAACTTCTGGTTATAGCAGTGATGGACCAAAGGAATAGGCCTGCTATGACCTACTATGGCTACAGTAGGACTTTTTGAATTTTGATTAAGAGCACATGCAACCAGCAAGTGAAGTCTAATTTTGCACTAGTGTGCTTGCCTGCTTGAAGACATCTGGGCAACTGGTACTCTCTGTACTCCAGTAACTCACTGCTGTATAACCTGCCTGAACCAGCTTTGCATTTGAGCTACAAACCTCAGCATACTGTGTTTCAAAAAGCTTTTCTAAACCTACAGGAGTCTCTGTGCTAAAGGATCATAAAGAAACCCCATCATAACCAGATACCCTGCTTAGAGCAGCAGAAAATACTTCTCCAGAATTGAGCTGGGGTGAAAAAAACTTCATTATCTACAACAAAACAAAGGCACTGGAGTTTATTATACCATATTACACTCAAGTAAGGGTTTTTACTGTACGTGATGGTCAACAAGGCACTTTCAAATGCAGTTCATGAGGTTTTTCACTAGAAACTGAAAAGACACTTTCATAAAAACTAAAGCATGAATGACTGCAATAGATTTTCGTTTCATAAAGATCTTTACATGAAGGAATTAAACTCTATTACACATAGTTTGGCAGAAAATGCTTGGTGAGATTGTTCTTTTCTGCTCATAGTTTTCAAAAAATGGAGTTACAACAATAGACGGTACATTGCTGCCTCCAGCCTTAGGCATGAGGCAATTTACTCAGAGTACTTCAGTCTGCAAGCAAGGAGAAAAAAAACCCAACCAGATAAACAGAAAGCTGCCATCCTACTAACAGAGAATAAGCCACACTATTACCAAAGCCCACAGTGACCATAACACCTCAAGAGCTCCTGGTATGATCCACTGACACACTTACGCAATGGCTCTAGGATGATAATGTTTCAGTTTTGTTACTCTTAAATTTTCAGGTTCAGCAACATCCATGGCAGTTGGGTATGCCAAAGTAAACTGGGATCTTTCTGGAGAACTGGCTTTGGGAATTTTCTCTGCAATGGAATCTGGCTCTCTGTTTCTCATGCACTTTACTGACAACATCTGGGCATGTTATGCTGGTTACCTTGCATTTAAAGCATTCTATATGCTCCTTATAACAATAGCAACGTAAGTATTATACACAACTCTTCTAATTAGATTTATTTAGATCAGTGACACATTTTTTTAATTCATTGGAATCTTACTGAAAGTTTCACTAGAAATAAGATTTTTCAAATAGGTAATGACAGCAGCACATATTATTTCGAGCGTACATAAAAAACTATGCTTCAAATTATATGACCTAACCATTATCATAAGTTACTCCCAAGTCAGAAATTACCTTATTCTGCATTTAGCTGTTCAATGATCTATGTATAGGTATTCTCTAAGTTATTGAATAAATATACACACATTTTTATTTAGCAAAAATATCCACCCAAATAAATAAAAGATAACTAGGATGCTCAGAAGTGCCAAAGCCAGAAAAACAAGTGATTTCTGCCAAAATGAAGCTGTTAAAGCTTAATAGCAAAGACTGAAAAGGCTTCATTCTTTGAAGAATCCACTGTGCACATTAAATTGTTCCCAAACTTCCTCTCCTAAGTAAATTGTAAATGTCCTTTATCTCCATAGTTTAGTTAACCTGTACATTCATTTTCAGGTTTCAGATTGCTGTCAATCTAAGCATGGAGCGTTATGCTTTGATATTTGGCTTCAACAACTTTGTTGCACTGGTGATTCAGACAATTTTAACTGTTGTTGTGGTAGATTCAAAAGGTCTGGGACTGGATATCAGCACCCAGGTAAGCTCTATCACTCACGCTGCTCTCAGTTCCCCAACTTTCCTCCAAAAGACTGCTCTGCTCCAAGATCAGCCTCTGGGAAGATACTAGGTAATGTGCTATAGCTTAGGACAGTTACTCACTTGAAAAACAGGTTCATTTAAAGTGAACAGCTACTAGAACCTACTTGTCCTCTAATCCTACCAATTTTGCATTTCCGCAATAATTTTAAGAAGATTTTCATAAAGCAGAAGGGAAAGACCACCACTTATGACTCTGGGGTTTTGTTTGTTTTAAATTTAAAGGCTTACTATTCACGAGTTTATTGTCAAAATACCTTAACCAGAAGCAGGAAGCAAGCTGAAAGGCAATCTAAGGTAATTCTAAGTTACATAGCTTCATTGGATGTGCCTTTAAGATACTGTACTTCTGAAAGTTAATTTCTCATGATTTCCCATTAAATTTCTAAACTTAAACTTATGTACTGAATGAGGACCTAGTCTCTAGCTTTCATCCTCTCAGAGAAGAGCCAGGAAGCAGAGGGCAGCTGTTCTCCTCCCTTATTGAGGCAGGGAGGGGAAGCCATAACAGAGTATTCACTTCCCTTCCTTTCACAACCACAGACTTCCTACAGTATGAAGTCAAACAGCCAGATTTCTTGCATCCTTTCAAGATGGGTCATTATGGGGCATAGGTGACAGGGAAGGGAAGGCAGAAGTGGAGGGAAACCTCTTAAGTTATTACCTAACAGCAAAAGCAGTTTTTGACTCATCTTCTTCCTTCTTCCCCACCTCCATTTCTCAGTTTCTCATTTATGGCAGCTATTTTACATTCATAGCTGGAATTTTCCTGACCAGAAGCATATACACCATTGTCTCCAACAAACGCAGAAACAGCAGTGTAGCTGGTGAAAGCACTGATCATTAACAGAGACAAAAACAGTTGCAAGCAACAGTGCACAAGGCTCCATCATCTGAGAGAAACATAATGGTCAATCAAGCAAGACTGGTCAGCGGTGACACCGACTGCCTATGGGCCTACAGCATAACGAGCTCTGTCAACAGGATGATACATGTTCCCTATTTTCTTCACCAGTAGTTTTATACAAGACAATTCTCAAATAATCTCCTATTTCAACTCAGATTTAGTGATGTGACACCAAAACTTCTATTAATGCTCAACGACCACAAGAAGCAAGTACATACAAATGCCTGAACCTCACAACAGAAGAGCTTATAGAACACAACCTTTGAAGCTTCACTTCTACCGAGTATTTCAATTACAGAAAATTTAGTCAGAAACTAGGGAATCTAAAGCAGCAGTTGTCCCATAGCAGCAAGATGATCTGTTTGAAAGCTTGCCACAGAAGCCGCTTGAAAACTTAGGACTTTTTACTGGAAGTTGTGACATTCATTTTTTTAAAACAAGTTAACAAATAGCAATAAACCACTTTTTTTCCCAAAGGACACCACTTCAGTATGATCGAAGCTGAATTACTACAGACTATACAGCATAGCAATACTCCCACTTTAGTTTACAAATGGACAATGAAATCTAAGGTTACAGTAAGGAAAACGTCATTATACACAGATAAACTGCTATTGATGCAGTGACAGTGTTACTGCTTGTTGAAGATGTACAAATACAACACACTAACCTTCCCATTGTCTGTCCTGGTAAATATATGGATTATGTCTGGCATCTGCCATGACACACACACACACACACACACACACTTACCTTAGGCAGCAAACAACCCCTTAAACTAAGTCTTTCTTTTTAAGCTCTGGGGATACACTTCAATTTCTGTACAAGGCAGTCTTACTTCAATAACACGACTAAAAGTTCAGATATAACTAAAGCTAACTAGGGTATGTGCTTTCAAATGTGTTCAATAGTGTCCACATTGGAACGAACTACTTCAGCAAATTCCAATGTGTTCCTTTACCACAAATTACAGATTTATCAAGAGTCAGAAGTAACTGATGTTTCACCCAATTCAGCTCACAAGAAAGTAAAAATAATTCCTTCTTTAAAAAGCACACTTTTAAAAGATGCTTGAGCTTGCCTTCATGCCCCAGCGTTTTCCCTTCAAGAGAGCAGAATACTTGTATCATATTTATAGTTCTGTTTCAAAAATTCCAACTAAATGTATCCTTATCAAATACTTTCTTGCCTCAGCATTTGTTTCAACAGGGTGCTCGGGAGTTTGCAGCCATTAAAGAACTTTGAACTGCAGTACCTGGGCATCACATCTATCTTGTGGAACTCAGGATATACCCTTCACAGCATCATAAGAGCTAACACATTAGGAGTTAAAGTATTAATCTAGAAGGTTTCCAAATTAATTTTTGTGTAAGAGGGCTAAAGTTATTGAGTGCTATGATACTGAAGCAGAAGAGGACACTGAAAACCTAGTGGAAGTATTTTGGCAACTATGTTAGTTGCATGAGCCATTGTGTGAACAATTCCTAAGATTATTAAGACAAAACATTTATAATCATGGGTGAAGAATCCATTTTGCAAATATAGCTATTTTAAAAATCTAATCAACAAAATAGCTATGGTGTCAGTTTCTGCTCAATATAAAGGAGACTCAAAACAATACAAGACCTTCAGCCACTTGTCTGGAGTTTGACAAATTTAAAATCAGTGAATCCACACTAAACAGATGCGGTTGGGTATAGTAGAAGTTGCCAACCTTTTATCTGCATTCAAGCTAGTTATGGAAAATGAGGTACTCCACTCTTTCTGCAGCACAATCTAAGACTACATACCTTGCATACTTCAATGAATTTCAGTATCTCTTAGCAGTAATCAGCTTCATTTGGATGAGAACTATTTCAACAGATGCTGATCTCATTTGCCCTTGCCCAAAGCTTAATTTACATCAATTTAGGTGAAGCAGCAGCACAGGATTGCTCCCCTTCCACAAGGCTGTTCATCTCTTTGATGAGACGTTTGGTTGATTTGGTCCAGTTCCCTGCAATAAGCATATTTAAGTATTCCACAAGTTCTTCTGAACCCTTGCAGTTTCCCACTCACTACTGCATTTATGCTAAAACATGGTGGTGAGAACAAGAGCATCCCTAACATCCTGGAAACCCTCAATTGCTACAGATTTGCTTAGTGAATTTCCCAGAGAATCTTGGGAATTAAAACTATGCACCACGCTCTATCCAGCAGTCCTTATCAGAAGGCAAAGACAGGCTTCAAGTCTATTTTAACTTTATATATGCTAGTAAGACAAAACCAGACATTTGAGTGAGGAATGTCAGTATAAGCAGCCAGGACAGTATAAGTTGCCTGTCCCCTGTTTTGGGATCTCCAAAGCTTAAAAAAAAAAAACCAAACCAACCACCAAAACCACAACAGAATTACTACAGAATTCAAAAGCACTGGCATAAGTGTTTTTACAAGCAGTGGTCAAGACTTTCAGTTCCCCCAGAAACAACATTCAGGCAGTCAATTAAAAGCAAAATGTCTTACCTTCAAGAATTTTCATGTCTGTCTCAAATGGGCTTGCACATCCTTTTCTCAAAAATCAGTTTGATCTTATTTATACCTTTTGTCTTGAAAGCTTAAGAATTTTACTCTCCAGCTGGTCAGAAACCTTATGTTAAGCTTGCAGTTTATGTATTCATGATATATTTACATTATTTGCTTAGTTCCAGTGTTACACTTGAACTTGAACCAAGTTTTCCCTGTGTTTAAAACACCATCAACTCCTCAGATGCAGATTCATATTTTTCTTGAACCTTCTTACTACTACAGATGAGAAGCCAGATATTTTTTCCCCCTCTATAAATTCCATTCTAGTATGGCAGGAAACATTCCAGTAAATAAAAAAAGAAATCTATGGATTTATTATTCCACAGGACACCTCACTAATATACATAATTTTTTAATACAGAGTGCTATTTCATCTGTAGTACCTTGGCCTGCTATTACACATACTGTTCTGATCACAACTAAGTCCTGTTAAAAGACTTTCATTAGCTACCCACAATTACATGTCCTTTGCAGCTAACCACTTCTCAAAAGTAACTACCCTCCTTACCGTTTCCTGTGTCCTTCATTACACTGCTATTCTGTCAAAATAATCCAAGCTCGCTTAATATTCTTCCTGTTCAACAGGTCACTTCACTTGAGCTGGAACAGCAAGCTTAATCACAAGGACACAAAGAAATATATCCAACTGAGGCATGTGAAAATTTTAAGCTTCCTTCACCTTTAAGCATACTGCTTTTGATAACTCATTCATGTATAAGACTCACAATATGTATATTTTAACCCAACCAAGTGTTACTGCACAAAAATAATGCTACACAATTGTTTTTTTCTAATATTTATTTTTTTCCACCTGCAAACTGTAGCAAAACATGATCAGCTTTATTATGCAGACAGGTATCCCTCTAACATTAGAGATTTAGGCATGTATAAATAGAAGAGCTCTTAGGAAAGGAAAACATTTTGAGAAATGAACAAACCTTCAATTTAACTTCATGACTTCCAATACCAGTGGTTAAAATGATGTAGCTCATTCATTCCAAGAGATACAACAGCACCTTAAAGTGGCTGATCTATTTCCCAGTAACATTTTCACATAACAATGTGTTAAAGTTACAAATACTGATATGCACAAATAGCTATCTTCTAAGAAAAATATGTACAGTACTGCAGCATAATGAATGTGGTATCTGCAATAACTTATTAGCCAATTTTAATATACATGATACCGCTACTTTTTACCTGCCCGTTCACAGGTTCAAGGATGTTACCACAGCCCTCTGTTTTGCACGTTATTACCTGGTGTTGGGGGTTGATTTTCTTGGGGTTTGTGTATTATTTATTTTTAATTATTTTTTTTAAAGGTACACAATGCAGGCTTTTATTTTTACTTCTTAAAGACTTCTTTTGTGTTTAAAGCTAATATCAGTGAAACAAGACAACAGTGCAAGAGGCGCAGAGATGTTATGTGACCACGTAAGAGTTCTTTTGGGTAAAGTGTCTATAAGGCTATAAGAAAGGATTGGTTGATGAGCTTCCTGTTGGAAATTGTCCTGTTGGTGCACCAGCCTGGGGGAAAACAAAAGAAAAATAAGACAAATATTTAAGATTTTTTTCCATATTGTAAATTACAAATGCAAGATACATAAAAAAGAAAACCACCTATTAGGAAATATTTGGTTTATGTTGCAGTCTTTTTTTAATACTACTGTAAGAGCATAGTATACTCTTACCTCTGTTTTGATTTGAACAGCCTTACAAATGCCATGTCAGCATAATACTGAATTGCATTTAGGAGATTCACATGCTGCCTTCCCTTATTTGAAGCAAAAAAAATAGATCTGTGTCTCTAAATTAAGTGTTACCAATTATGCTGCTTTATTAATTTATTAATATCATGCAACAACTCACTTACCATAAAAGGGTTACTAGATACTCCAACAGCCGCAACTTGTCCAAAAGGAGTTACCACAGGCTTTGCCTGTCCAAATGCAGCAAAACTTGCTCCTTGGAAAAATAAGTGAGAAAATATTAATGCTAGTAATGAATCTTCAAAGAGTTCTTTGCTGCCACATAAAATAAGTGGAAGCTTGGACTGCACAATCAGCAGGATTGATCCTACTTATACTATCAGGAATGTAAGTGTAAAAAAAAAAACTGGCTAGAATTTGTTTTCAGAACTAAATCAATTTCCAATTTCTACATATGCACTTTTTAAAAATGTTATTCTGTCATTTAAACTTAGGGAGAAAGTACTTTCCAATGTTCTCTTTCCTGTTTTCTGTTAAGTTAGAAGAAGTGGTGTAACTGGTTGCAGACACTCCAAAAATGAAGACAAAACAATCCTTCTTGCGGAAAACCCCTTTAAGCCTGGAAATACTCTTATTTTTAGTATCAGATTATGGTAAAATTTCAGTTGTGTCACTGCACACAAGCCAAGTCAGAAAGCTCAACTACAGAGCCAAAACAGAGTCTGGGATCTCATCAATATTACTATCAAGTTCATATAGAAATAAATATGCACCCATTAATGCTAACTTCCAGACAGATCTCCACGTTTCCGATTTAAACAAGATTATCCAAAACATACAGACCTACCATTTGGCTGCTGAGCAAAAGCAGTCTGTTGTGGGAAAGCCGCCTGGGTTGGGAACGTGGGCTGCTGGAAGTTGCCACTAAAACTAGTAGGAAGACTGTAGGAGGCAGGAGCTCCAAATCCTGCAGGCATGCTCATGGATGCAGTACCAAATGTTGCTGCTGGTAGGCAAAAAATAACATTCAATTATTTGTAAGAAACATTTTTTTATGGTAAGAAAAATCTTCTAATGCCTCAGTGACCATACAAAAGTTAGGTTCCACTTTTGCAGTCACTGAATAGATCTGTTAGCTTGGATCACCACCAACTATGTGCATAATTTACTTCTGCACTTCAAAAACGAATAATTTAAAATTTACTAGATCCAGCACATTCACATATACATTCTAAAAAGGAAATTATTTTTTATGTTGTCTATGTTATCATATAGACTTTTTCTGGTAAGAGTATATGCATCAGAAGCAAGCACTTTCAGGCAGTATAAGCCCGTCTGTTTTTCTCCTTCTGAGAAAAGCATTAAAGGATCTTCCTACTTCAAGCTGCAATACAGGAAGTTACAAATCAAACAAAAAAATCATAAGGGATACATGCATCCCCTCTCACTTCATCCCATCCTTAGGATCACTTGAAAGGAAATTCTCACCATGCACATCATTTGCAGACATAATTCCTACTGCAAACACCATTACTGTTGAGATAAAGACTTAAAACAAAAGAAAAAAACAACAAAACTTTTCATCTGATTCTCTGCTAAACATTTCAAGTAAAGAACACACAGATCATATGCAACTCCACATGCCTTCGGCAAATAAACAGGCGCACGTCAAGTGCAAAAATGTAGCAACAAAACCATTATTCAGTCTTTTGGGAGTTATTCTTGAAAGGAGAAGCCTGTAGAAGTTTTTTTGGTACAAATACAGACACCAGGCATTTTATTCTAGTTAAACATTAAGACAGGACTTTTGAAATATTACAAGTTAGATTTTATGCAAGCTCAACTGTTTAAAAAAAATAGTATGTTTTATGAATATAGCTTAATTACTAGTTATAAAATTTACCCCAAATGTATTCAAGGGCAAGACATTATAAATACATCAACTGTTGACAAAGTATGTGCAAAGCTAATGTACTAACACTGTTCAAGTTACTGTTAGCAGAGAAGCTATTCAACAGGGAAACTTGCTAAAACACAACAAAATGAGCAGTGACTGGGATATTCCAAAAGGCATCAAGCTACTGTTTGTAGGAACTTCAAGAGTCACTCAACTTGTCAGCATTATACTGTGACCATGGGGGATATCAATAATGGTTTTGTTTCAGTTGCTTAATAAGTTGTCTATGTATGCTCTTCTCTCCCTAGGCCCAGTTGCCAGATATCTACACCCACTCCAGCTTAAAAAATGGAAAGCCTTCTGAAATTCTACGTGCAGAGAACCAGATAGCTATCAATAAGCTTTTACAAGCAAGAACAATTTGCCACAAGAACCTTGATACCAAATGTGGCCACCTACCAAAATGAGCCTGAGGAAATATGTGAGAGTGCATTGCTCCCGAGAGGCCTTATGGAAGCCACAAAGAGACCAGACAATGTCAAATTATTTATATACTTTTGAAACGTCATTTCTTAGTTATATAAATATATATATACACACACACACACACACACACGTATATGTACCAAACAATTCATCCATAGCATGACCAGCAATAGATTAAGCTAAGAAAACCATTAGAAATAAACTCTACAAAACAGATCTCCCATTTAATAAATAGCAAATGCAGAAAGCAAACTTAGCACAGAAGGACAAGCTACAAGGTTACATATTACACTGCAAAGGGTAGAATATTATCTTTACTTAGTCATTATCTCTGCCACCTAGTACATAACATCAGTATAGCTGCCAAAGGGTTGGAACCTCTGAAAGCCAAGGACAGCAGTTCAGAAGGTAGAAGGACAGACTAGACATATTCAAACAAATTTATCTGAAGGGGCTACAAGTTCTTAACAATGACCCAAAATTCCACAGTTCGCAATGAGATTAAAATAAGGAAAAAATATATTTCAGGCATTAAACAGCTGAACAAGTTTAACTGCGTAATATCTCAAAAGGGACTGAAAATACAATCCATCTAGGCAGAGGACATGAATTTGATCAATTCAGTTTTAACTCAGCCTGATCAATTTAATTCAGCCTACCTAAAACTTTGAGCAAAGCACAACTTTGCAAACACTTTGTGCAAACACCACCAGATTTAAATCTCTGGAAGTCCAGTTAATACATAAAATGCCAAAATTTAGCAGTGACTTTGGAGAAGAAAATTAGCATAATCTAGCAGTCATCTAAGTCCAAGTTTGGTGTTTTAAAGAAAAGCACAAGTTTGCTTTTTTAAAAAGTGATTAAGTTTTTGTCTGTGGAATTATGATTCAACAGACTCCTTCCCCAGAAAATTAATATCATTCATGAGTGCAAGATGATGTTTAAACATATGCTTTACTGTTACAGAAGAAAAATTAAAGACACCACCAAGGTACTGAATAAGTGGACTGGTGAGGCACTAACAGTCCAAAAGGCTTGTCCTTCCTGGTTATAGCTTCAGCCCTTTGGTTTTGATGGCTTTCAGGACTTTGAAATAAAGAAATTTTAAAAGCAAGTGTGCCATCTTAGCAGTAGGGCTTTCAAGAGCCCTAATCTCAGGGCAACCCCCTACGACGCGTGCTTCAAAGCCAACATTATAGTCTTGGAAGGTACCCAACTGGTAATACACAGACTACAGACAGCTTAGGTAGTATTAGAAGATCTTAAACAAATAATTTTGATGTTTTTCATGGCCATCATTTGAAATCCTAGGATTGGACCAGAAACAGGAAAATAATGTCCTCAGTCCAATAAAAACCATAACTTACCTCAGAAAAAAGAAAGCTGAAGTTGATTTCTGCAGCCTATTCATAACTATTGTACTCTACATTGAATAAATACAACGTCAAATAGACTAGAGACAGCCAATACAGAAAATCTTTAAGGAACAAATTACACAGGTCTAAAAAAAAAAAAGTATCAACACAAGTCCTGAAAGAAAGTTTCTCAAACACTTAATGTTTATTCCCAACCTGTTGCTCCTCTGCTATTGGTCTGGAATGGATTTGTTGAAGGTGCCACTGGGGCAACAGGAGCAGCTACAAATGGATTTGTGGAAGGTGTTGCTGAAAAAGTAAAGACATTTTATTTAATAAAGTCACTCATTTTATTTAATATAGTCAGTCTGACTCACATTAAGTTTATACAGCTTTTATACAGAGCTATATAAATATCTAAAGTTACATGAAAAATTAGGAATTGATAATAAAATGCTTACATTGAAATTCATTACAACAGTACTTTTGGCATCCTTTAACTTCAATATCACTAGTGTCAAAGTACAGCACTGTCAACTAAAAATTAGTAAGATGTTTGCTTATAGTCCACAAAAGGCGTTAGTAACATTTAGATACCTCCAAATGGAGCAGGCACGCTTGAAGATGTAGGCTGTGTCTGTGCAGTAGCAGCCACGGGTACTGTTCCAAAAGCATTGCTGTAAATAATTCATACATTCTGTGAAGTCAGAATTGCTTGTTTAACAATACAATTTACAATTATTATTGGCATGTAAAAGAATAGAAAAGGAATGCTTACTTGCAGTTTGCAAACTGCAATAGTAATTCACTGATGCCAGGAACTGAGTCCCTGATGTCGGAGACTATAACTAATGCTGAGCAATGACAAGTCATCTCCACCAACAGCAGGAGAAAGAAACCCTGAACCACTGGCATCGTGGTTCCAAAGCAGAAGCTTCAGAGGCACTTGCAATACCAAGCAGTGCTAACAGGCATTTGGTATTTATTACTTTAATGATCTAAAAAATGAAGTAGTTGGCACTATTTATAATGTAAATACCTGAATATAATTTTTTTGCCAGGGATGCTGCTTTGATTTTCAGTATGCATGCAAATATTCTGTACAGGAAAGTGTCACCATCTAATAGGTTTAGCAAGTAATGACTAGAAAGGTACAAAGAACATTCTGCTGACAGAAAGAACTCTTAATTTTATCTTATAACATCCTGTCACTGCTACTATTTAAAACAAAGGATGCAGTTTCAGTAGCACCTCTAAACTCATTCAACACTTCCTCATTTAGATAAGAAATAAAACCAGATTTGAGAAAACTTTGAGCTACTTTTCTACATATTGCTGAAGTCAATGTAGAAAGCAAGCTACTTCTAACAAAGTACCTGCTAACGTTACTGGTGGAAGTATATGCGTTACTGGAGGTTGCTGTAGAACTGAACACGCTGTCTAATTCTGCTAGAGCTGCATACTTGTCTGAAGATGCACTTGACTGATTTGGGGCTGACAGTGCAGGACCTGCTGATGCTGACACTACTGTACTGAAGCCACTTCCTTGCTCACTACCACCTAGAAAGAAAGAAACCAGATTAGAAGTGATGAAGATGGTTTCACGTTCTACCCTGCCAATGCTTGAGAACTAAATGAAATTTCATGAGCATTTTAAGTTTTAGACTTGAAAATTAAATATGCAATAGGACACAGAAAAAAAAAGTTTAACTAACCATTAGCTATTTGCAAAGTATCATGCTTCCATAGATATTTTGCAGCTCCAAAGAGCTTGTGATTTCCCTGAAAAAATGACTCAATATTACAGTCATCTTCAACTAGAAAATTTAATGAAATGTACTCTCAAATAATCCATTTCAGAACAAAGCTCTGCATTACAAACTAACACAGGTTTTTATACTCTCTTCTTAACTTAAAATTAACTAAATCTAAGTATCCCTGCTCCTAGTTTGTGAAAACTTAAAGCCAAGTCTTTTAATGACAGAGAAGTAGGAAAGCTAGTCTGGTAGTCCTCCTTTCAAGAGCCTCCACTATAGGTTTTAGCACAAGTATAAGACATATATTTTCTATCTATTTTCATAATTGCAGTTATAATTATCTAGATATTTCCACTTAATCATCTTGAGCTAGGTTCCCAAAATGCAGTCTTCCAATGACATCCTTTTAGAGTGATGCTAGTCTTAAAACTTACATCTTACACATTAAGGGTAACACTGACATGAAATTCTACTAATGGCCTAAAGAAAGGACATTTTGAAATACAGTTACTATTTTGCCAAGCACAGCCACCCTTGCGGTAAGCAAACACATGTAGAATAAGCATGTCAAAGAGTAAAGTTTAATACCTTGCCCTGTGCTGAAGATATTGTCTAAATTAGCAAGAGCTGCATATTTGTCAGCTGACTGGAGGTTCAGTTTATTTACTGCAGGTTTACTGGCTGCAGTTGCTATTGTGTTGCTCTGGGATGCATTGAAGGCTCCAAAATCAGCACTGGAGGATTTGGGGAAGTTATCAAAGTGAGCAAAGTTAGCATTCACTGATCCAGCACCTCCACCTGTAACAAATTAAGTTAAACATGATCAAGATTCCAAAGCTAGAGAAAATCTCTCCAACTGTAATTTATGGCACAATAATCCCACCTCTTCGTGGTTACGTGAGACAACGTGTTCCTCCACCCCATCCCAAATGTTTAAGATCATTTCCTATTTCCTTCAAAAGTATGTTGGGTCATCAGAAAAAAGATTTTTTTTTTTTTAATTTTATTTTATTTTTCAGTCTGCAGATCAGGGACAACCCACCCCCTTCAACTTCAACAGCTTAAATCACAGTCATAATTTGATCTTGAAAAACTATATGCTATTTATTAGCTGTTAAAGTAATTCCAACAATAATGCATAAGCTGCATTTTCCTGTCATGTGTGTCTAATGACTAGCTACCATTTGCATTTACTTTATGGTACAATGTTTACCAATTTCAGATGTCAGTCATCATTCTAAGCAAAAAAGAGTGTCTAAAGGCTAAGAGTATAGTGTGATTTCATGCCAAGGTTTAGAGAGAGCGCTTGGTTCTCTGTTCTCAGATTTTTATAGACTACACTCAATCAGGAAAGAGGTAAGGGGAAGACAAAAAACATAACACAGCTCTTATGTCAAGTCTCCACTGACATCAGAGATACATAAATCAATTTTTAAAATCTGACCACACAACTGAACTTCAGTTCAGATATGAAACCATGAGCTTCCATCTCTTCAGTGTCCAGACAATTTAATTTAGGCAGGTCATGTCTTAAATTTAAACAAGCTGTTCCATCAAGCATATCACATTTTATAACAGTTGGTTGAGGATTTCACTCATACCACAGAACACACAACTCTCAAATATCATAATCAACCAGTTAAAATATATGCAACAGTAAGGATGAAAATGCTATACTACAATGGCATAAAATGAAGCAAGCTGAGTTTTCCACTGCGTGGAACTTACTGTGTACAGCCTGGAGAGGAAAAGCTGAAGTAAATTCACCAAAACTGCAGCTAGATGAAAGCGTTCTGAACACTGGACAGCCAGAAATTGTGTGTGGGTTAAAGTTAACATAAGAAGGAAGAAAGAAAATTTGAAAATAATTTTAAAACGACACCACACTCAAAATAAAAAAAAAAAAGGAAAAGAAAGTCAGTCAGCCAAAGATCTAGACAAACAGCAAGTGTAAGCTCAAGCAGAAGTTCTAAAGCATGATCAAATTAAAGGAAAGCAAAGTAAATCTTAGCAATAGGCTCTACACATGAAGTCAAACATACTGAAGTGTGTATATATGTTACACATATGCATAGACACTTTTTTTGGTACTGTGATGTGCTTTTGGGTCTACTGAAACATTTCTCTTACAAGATAGCCAACTCAGTATTTATCAAAAGCAGTATGGTTTACTCTTTTCATTGTTATTTCAGGTGTAGAGCTAACAAACACATAGTGCCATAAATAAGACTTCTGAGTGGCATTAGGGAAAACAAAAAAAAGGAAATAAAATCAACACCAAACAGAAGGAATTAATTTTGAGTTTCCCCAGAGCTTCAGACAGCTTGATTGCATTAAAGCAGGCAGATGCAAGAAATAAACTCAAGTACCTTCCAACATAAAGGTAAGGATTATTTCAATTAAGTATTAATCAAAAGCGCTAGGACTTCTACCTGTATTTTGGGGCAGAAAAGAAGACTGACTTGCTGTGGGGAAACCTCCAAAATTACTCGAGCCACTAGACTGTCCAAATGCATCAAAGTTTGCAAAACCTGCATTTGCAGAGTTCTGCGCTGTAAATTGCAAAGGAACAAAACATGTTAATGGATGTGGGAAGTAAACACAAAAACAGATGTATTAACTGAATTCATGGTCATGACAGCCTGCAAGGGTTATGTCCTATCTTGTAATTTATTTTTACATGAAAAAATTATACGTTATATTCTACAACTGAAACCTGCCTTTCAATAAGCTTTCACAAATCACCTTCAGAGCTGCATCAGTTAACTCTACTTTTCTCCTCCTCACATATGCTACTACTCACACCTGCATGACTTGATGAAGTCCAGTTCAGCTTAACCCTAGAGTGTCTGCAGCGGCAGCTGGTCAGGGAAAACCAGCCAAACAGTACAGAATACCAGATGTATACCTGTAGAAGCCAAACCAGGTATCATTCTAAATGCTAGTTTCCAAGATTAGAATTTATGAACCAACAACTTTTCATTAGGAACAAAAATTAGAAGGTTGTTTGTTGGTTGTTTTTTTAACATACTGACAATTTGATTTCCTTATATACAAAGTGCTTCTTCCTTAGGTGAACCTAGTTTGGACCACCTGAATAGTTTTGGCTAGGTTTACAATTTCACTTCACTGGAAAACTTATTTAAAAAAAAAAACTACATCAGAGTACAGAAATACGGAAAATCAATACCAATGTCAAGAAGATAGCATTCATAGAGTGTATCCACAAAATAAAATCCAAGGAAATTTCAAACAATTTCAGTTTTCGCTTTCCTTTTTGTGCTAAACTATAGGAGAAAATAAAAGTTAACACCCATCTAATTTCAAACAGCTGGACATTCAAGCACCTATAGATTTAACTGGAACTGAACTAACTGATAAGCTCCACAGAAAGTCTTCAACTGTTAAAAGCAAGGAGTAAGGGTAAAAAGTGTTTAATCAAATGCAACCCAAATCCCTATATACAGATAACTTGAGTTACAATCTAAAGAAAGCCCACAAGACACCTTCTAGAATAACAGATAGCAATATGTTATATATGTTATATAATATATCTGGGTCAGAGTTTGTTTATTCTGGAGGGATTTTGCAGATTAAATGTATACAAAAACAGTAAGCTATGCTGATTGTTTATGATTGTTTAAGTACTGTTACTTTATAGACAGACAATGCTAATAAAGTTGCATTATTTCACTTAATTTCTATGAAAAAACATCTGTACTACAGATTTATAAACTAAAAGAACATTTTCATACTAACAATGCTGGTAATCCACAACACTGCTAATATAAATGAAAGTACAAGTATTGCCCTTCACAAAGGACACTGGGAGAGTGGGTGAGGTTTGACTCGATACCACTTTTTATTAGAAGTGTGCATGTGTACTGGGGTTTACACAGCACAGTTGTGGTAGCAGGTGGCTGCCAGGGTGGCCCCTGTGAGAAGAGATCAGAAGCTGCCCCCATTTCTGACAGCCAGTTTCATCTGGCTCCAAAACAGACCTGCTGCCACCCAAAGCTGAGCCTATCAGCAGTGCTAGTGGCACCTCTGTGGTAAGATACTTAAAGAGTAAAATACACTGTGCAGCAGCTGTGAGAGTGAGAGAAATGAGACAGGAACAAACCTGCAGACACCAAGGTCAGTGGAGAGGGAAGAGGAAGACATGCTCCAGGCACTAGAGCAGAGATTACCCTGGAGAAGGTGGTTGTCCATTTGCAGCCCATGGACAACCATGGTGGAACAGATATTCTCACTGCAGCCTGTGGAGGACCCCACACTAGGGCAGGTAGAGGTCCCTGAAGGAAGTTGGAGCCTGTAAAAAGCCCATGCTGGAGCACGTTCCTGGCAGGAGCTGTGACCCTGTGGGAGGCCCATGCTGGAGTAGTCTATGTCTGAAAGACCATACTGCATGGAAGAGACCCATGCTGGAGCAGTTCTTGAACTGGGGAAGAGGGACCCCACAGTGGAGCAGGAGAACAGCATAAGGAGGAAGAAATGGCAGAGATTAAGTGTTATGAACTGACTGCAACCCTCATTCCCCTCACAGGGAGGGGGCAGAAGAGTCAGGAGTGAAACTGAGCCTGGAAAGAAGGGGTGAAGATGGTTTTAGTTTCGTTTTTATTTTTCACTATCCTACTCTATGATTAATTGACAACACTTAAGTTAATCTTCCCCAAGTCAAGTCTGTTTTGCCCATTATAGTAACTGGTGAGTGATCTCCCTGTTCTTACATTGACTCACAAGTTCTTTCGTCACATTTTTGCCCCCTATCCTGCTAAGGAGAGGGAGTGAGACAGCAGATTAGTGGGCACCTGGCAGCCAACCAAGGTCAACCTATCACAGCACAAAAGTCAACAAGAAAAAAAAAGCAAAACAATGAGAAAGCAAGGTGTTGGGAAAGGTCTGTTCTACATTTTTCACCTTTAAAGTGTGCAGCCAGGAAAAGTCGACACAAACAGAAAAAATAGTTTGTTATTATACCATCTGTATTGGTTCTAACAGCATTCTACAGACTTCAAATTACACAGGTTTTTTTTGTTTGTTTGTTTTGTTTTAAAATCAGTACCTTTTTAAGAGGAACAGATGAAGAATTCAATTGCACCTTGCTTTAAAATGAAAGTGATGCTTTCATGCCGATGTATCAATTGGATGGGAGCTACTCAGAAACTGATGTTTAGTTGACCAAATAGGATTAAGTATGTAAACGTCACTCCTAGAAATGTGACAAAATTTTTTGTTTTAACCACTCACACAAATAGAATACTATGTCAAGAATCTTAAATGAAGTATCTTTTGGGTTGACATTAAGAACTGGAACGTATTATATTACAGGCCACTTAATCTTATTACATCAGCTGACACCAAAAGTATGCTTTGCAAGTGGGCCCATGTTAAAACAGTAGAGCTGTAAAGACTCTTCTGTAGAGTATTCAGATGTTAGTCTTGCTTTATTTTATGTGGTAAAGTTTAAACCTATGTAAAAGTGGCACACAGGTAAATACCAGGTAAGACTTGCACTTTCCTCTACCTGAACAATATGTAGATGATGTTCTTAAGGATGGACTGGCAATTCCAAAATTCAGTTCTCCACACGGAAACCCAAGAAGAACCCCAAGTTAAAGAACTGCAGTAAACTGGAGATTGGCATAGATTTACAACTGCTGTTGCGACTGCAGATCAATGAGGCTGTACAAAAGCTGGCTGGCTAAAGCTAGCTCAAGTATGACAGCACCAGTCACGGCAATGCAAGCTGCCCCTACAACTTTCGCAGTTTCTTCTGTGAGGTCTGCACTACCTAGTATAATAAAGGCAAGAAACATTGCAGAAACAAACAATCAAAACACCCACTAAAATAAAGTCCACATATATTCAATATAAAAACTGAAAATAATTCTCTAGAAGACAATTATGCTGTACTATTTTACTTCTTCTGGGTAAAGCCTCTTCTTTGCTATCCGCAACAGAGCTGTGCTGTGTCACTACACCTTTAAAAAAAAATCTCGTGTGAATTTTAGTTTTACTTTAAGAAGTCTACATGCCAAAAAATTTTATCTTTTTGTTGGTATTACCAGTCTGTGAGCTACAGACAGATCAGTTGTCTACCATCGTCTTAAAACTTGCATCATTTTGCAGAAGTTATGGAACTTTGTATATTAAATACAGACAGTAAACATAAGGTCAGCAAGTTTCCCCTTCAGCATACTACAATGTCCTGAGCCAACTTAGTACATTAGAAAATTTAGAAGAAAGGAACACAAAAAGTTGCACTTTCTGCATAATTTTCAAGCTTTACACCTAGACTTTACAGATCATAGCACAAGTTTCTTAGTATTTTCCTATCAGCTGCTGCACTCAATTGTGTCTTAACTTCAGAAAGAGTAACTTACACTGGAAGACCTTAAATCTGCCGGTGCTCTTCAGTGATTTCTTTACTTAATCATAGTGTACATAAAGGGAAAGATAGTGCCCTGTAGGCATAGCTAAAACCAAGCACTTAAACAAGAACACCAGACCATAAGCTTTGAGAAGCAGTGCTGGACTTAGTGCAAGTTCTTCCATCCTCTGCTGTAGTGTGTGATTACTACGAAGAATTGCAAGTTTATACAGCTCCTTAAATGAGCATTTAAAACCAATTTTGCCAAAGCTGGCAGACTGATCAACTCTCCCTGTGTTCCAAAGGAAAAAGAGTCCATAACATTCCATTATTAGTTTCAGTTAACACTGCCCTGTGGTTACTGCACACAGAACAAGCCTTACAAGCGTTTTACCCTAGCAACTCAGAAAACACCTTCAGATAAACCAGTCTGCAATACACATTTGGCTATCACATGCTCAGATTTTTGTCTTTTATTTGCTGGTCCTGAAATTGGTTTGGGTTCTAGAACTCATGGAAAGGAGTCATGGGAATGATCACAGTAGTTCATTATTAAAATAGAAAAAATAGTCAGTACACTGAGCATTCCTCACAATTTTGATTTTTTAGTACTTATTTCAACCAGAAGTTTGCAGACTTTTTTGTAAGATTATATTTATTCTGATGTTCATGTTGCTTTTTATCCTTTTAAAAAATACCCAGCAGAGATGCAGTAGAATTTTACCCAGGTCTGGAACACAGAATCGAAATATTGCTTTAATGGAATTTTCATCTCCAGAAACCCACAAAGAGTAATTCAGTGTATATAAATATTGAAACATTTAGCAACAAGTTTCACAAGAATAACTTATTAGAAAGAACTGAATATTTGCAGCCTCTTTGGCAACACTGTACAACATTGGCCAGTCAGCACAAGTTCTCCCAGCTAAATATACCTCCAAAAAGATGATTAACATGAACTCTTATGTTAAGGATTTTATTGCAACAGCAATTCTTATTCTGTTTTACTGAATTCAGCCAATCATTTAACAACTTTGGTTTTTTGAAAGTTAACTTTGAGAAAGCCTTGATACTTTGTTCAGTTCCTCAGGTGTGCCTTAAGTCCCCTCCATCACACTTCTTCTCAGCTATCAATATTTCAGGACTCATTTGCAAGAAATATCTCTTATTTTTGTTGGTTTAGCAGCACCATAGTTTCTCTCAGAAAACCTAGATGAAAAGCCCATTCAGACAAGGCACGTAAAGGTACTTTCCCACAATTACAATGCAAGTCAGCAACAACATCCTTCAGAGACCACAGAAACAACTTTTTCTTTAGGATAGGCTTCTATGGCTCATGACCTCTGGCTGAATATAAAGGCTGATGGCTCAATATATTTTACTGAAGTAATTCTTTAAGAATTCAAGGCCTACCGCCATCCTCAGTCAAGACACATGCTCAAAGCTTGTTTATTCTTCCTGAAACTATAGAACACTGCCCACATGGGTAGTTTTCAAATAGACTCTCACATAAATGAGGTCATTCTTTAAACTGAGGAAGCCTTTGTTTTTCTTAACAAATTGACAGTTATTGTCAATACATGTGAGTTCCCGTAAAGTCTCTGTATCTCCTTTTTCTTTGAATGCTCTTCCTAATAAACTTCAGAAAAAAATCTGAAGGTCTAATAGCAGCTTCTCCCTGTGTTCTGTTACTCATCCTCACTCTCTCCCCCAAAAAATTTTAAGTTCTAGTAGTAGGCAGAAACAGTTTAATCATACGTATCACAGAAAACAGCTATAGCAACTCCCACTTCAAGAAGTAAGATTTTCAGCCTTTAAGTCTTCAACGTTTCTTTATAAAGATCTAAAGGAAATACTGAGCACTATAGCCCTCTCAAGGCACAGAAATTACTTACACCTCATGAAGAGGTTTAGTCTAAAGTAATCAAAAATTAAAAACACTTCATAGATCTAAAAGGGATACTCTGCTCAGAATACTTACCTGTATGACTGTTGAAATGTGCAAAATTAGCAAAATTTGCTGTAGCAGTTGACTGAGGAGGAGCAGCAGCAAAGATATCTGAGCCAAGGTCACTGAGGAGGTCAAATTGCTTCTTTTCCTGTTGCTGCTGTCCTTGAGATCGAACTACAACAGGAGACTACAAACAACATTACCATTAGCTTATAAAAGCTGATATTTTACCAAACTGACTTTTGTAAGAGTACTAGAAGAATAAACTAAGTATATTTCTTTAACAACGCATTTAGTTCTGAAGTTTAGGATACTGTATATGGCACAGACCCTCCTCCTACAGTATGAGGAAGACAACCTATTTATGCTACTGTGGTGGGGTTTTAAGGAACTCCACAGCAGAATTCCATGGATTAATAGGACCTAGAAGAATAAAGTAGCAGCATAAGCAACTTCAAAATTATACATTTAAAATTCCAAATATTGTACAAATACAAGCAAAAAAACCCTTAATGTTAGAAGTTTCTGCATTCTGAAAGTCTTCAGAATTCAGTATAGGGAGAAAAAAGTTGAAGAATTTCATAGCAAGGTTGCAAGCTGCAAATTTCTACCATTTGAGTCTTATGAGGTCCATTCAAGAGTTGCTGGTATGCTAAAGGTAAAACAGCTTTTTCAAAAAACTGTCTTCCCTCCAAACTCTAAGTACATAGTGTTATCTTTACATAACAGCATACAGACATTCCCTGAAAGCCACTTGCTAAGACAGTTACAGAATGCAGAGCAAGTAATAATGAACATGCATACTTTTCAGACATAGTCACTACTAATCTAATGTGTTAAAAGTATCAGCCATTTTACTGTTCTCAAATAAAACAACAAACATAAATCAATCACATTAGGTTCAAACTTATGCAAAAGAATCATAATTAAACTTAATCATACTGGAAAACTCTGCTTACTAAAAATAACTTACTGAAGTTGTCTTCAGTGATCTTATTATTACTCAGCAGTTGCTATTGCAAGAAATCTTGTGCCACTAAAAAAGTACTGCTGAACAGTTCTGTGCCCTTCAGCTCTGTCATTACTCACCTGGCTAGGTGTACCCTTGTTTAAGTGCAGTGCGGGTGCAGCTTCTCCCAAGAGAGATTTGAGTGGCTTTACCTCGGGTGTGCTGCTTGTACTACTAGCAGAAGATCCCGATATGGATGCGTGGACTGATGCCACCACTTTTGCTTGCTCTGGAGGAACATACCTACATCCAAGAAGAGCAATGGTTTTTACAAGTTTAACATGAAAACTTCTGCTCAACATTTGTAAGACTCAAGTGTGAAAACTGGTAGATCTCAGCTTTGCTATTTTAACCACCAACTCTGCAATAAATTCTATCAGTAGTTCACAAAATACTAGTTATTTAAATACGCCAGATTTTTGTTTTTAAGAATTCCAAGTCATTGATATTTCATAGCACTTATGTAATACAAACCACACGTGTCTTCCACCTCCTAATGAAAGCCTGCAAAATTCTTACTTTACACTGTTGACATCCCTTTAAGCCTCTTCTGTTCCATCAATGAGCTACACATTGAGAAATTTCATTAAATAGCCTGTCTTCTGTTTCCTGTAGGAGCTCTGAATGAAATCCAGAAATTATTTCACTTCACTAGATCTGTGTGATCTAGTCCAAACACCACACAAGAGGGACAGCACAGAAGAACATGAGGATAACAGTACAGCTTCACTTCTTGTCATAAAGGCAATCTCTATAATTGTAAAGCTATCTTACCATCTTTTTTTTTCATATTTTTCCTGTAGAAATTCCTTTACTTTCTGTGGATCCCTGAAGTCTGGAATTGCCGATGACCTATCATCAAATAGGCCTAGCCAAATCTGTTTGCACACCTTTTTAAAAAGAAGAACACAAGCACAGATTAATCACATTAAAAAGATGTTAATTAAAAACCAACTTAAGTTCACAATTGTTAATACATTAAACCACTAAAAAGCATGTGGTCGCACATTCTGCTTTAACAACTGACCGGTGTACCATGTACTCATCTAAACACTTAAAGCTGAAAGATCATCTGTCACAGCAGAGCAAGCAAATCCTAGCATTTAACTTCACTATCAAATACTGCTTTTACAAAATATTTGTAGTATGTACTCATAAAGCACCTGATTTGTACCTGTAACCCTCAAGTCTCTTCTCCTTCACCTAATTCTACACATTCCCATACCTGTAATTCAGGGTTTAAACTGTTTCAACAGATTCTATATGCCACAAGCCCCAGATAGTAGCTTTTAAAGGAACTGAGATTTCGTATTTACACTTCTAATTACTACTCAATTGTAGGAACAAACTTTTTCAACAGCCCTTTTTGCCACGCTGCAGTTTCTATGGTATCCTATAGATTTAATTTGAGTGAGGGTATGAGAGAAGGGAGAAAAGTACTCTTGCTCCAATTTAACTTCCTAACTGTAGTTATGAGAGTAAGCAAAAGTTGAACCAATTGTAAAATTGTCACTATGTCCAGCTTCAGTTCCTGAACGAAAACAAGAGGAAACATGACTGCTCTCAGAACTAAACAAGACACAGGAGTTGTCAAACTTAATGTTTTCTTTAAGCACTTAAGGCTACTCTGCAAGTAACCTGACTATGCACTCAAAGAATATACCAAACATTAGCTACCCTCTAAAAACAGACTCAGCCATTTTAGAACAGGTTTCTCCCAGAGTAAAAAAAAAAAAGCTTTGTTTTTATGATGCATACCCTTTCTTCCCACACCCTTTCTGAAATAGTCTTGACCATTCCTCTTACATGCCTCCTACAAATGTTGCCCTCTATTGCTGCAACAGTCAGGTTTTCAGCACTGTCCCTCATGACCTTCCAAGGAAGCACGTGCTCTAACAAGCAAGAGCTGCACATACCGACTGCCCTGAAAGCTGGCAAATCAAAGTAGAAGCTGTGACACTTTAATACATAATCTTCCCTAGAGAGACACTAACTTACTGGGGGGAGTTGTTCCTTTTTTACCTGGCTAGCTGCCTTCATCAAAACTGTAGCAACTTCAGGAGCACTAGCTACCAAATGTGATAATCTTATAGGTCACTTCAAAGATCACTCAGGCTGAGATTAGACAGACAGCTTAATTACGTATTTCATACTTGATGTCTCAATTTTGTATAGCCTGCTTGCATGCCCAACACTCCGCAGTCCTTACTATCATCCACTGAACAGAGACAAACAGTGGGAAACAGATCTAATGACAGCTCTAAATTAGTGATTTAAATCCTTATCTAAAAATAAGATCAGTAGTTTCTACTCCAAATAACTCAGCTATTCACCAGTCATTCAGCAATTGTACTCCACAGAAGAGTGAAGTTCAGTGCACTGATTTGAGTTCACATCATTACTTGCAGTATGATGGTAGATGAAATGAAACTGAAGGTATTTAATAACTTCTTCATACAAAGTCAGCAGATATAAACTTAGTCAAAACAGTCACAAGTCTGATCTAAAATAGTCAACAACACGAAGCACTCTCTCAACAGATGTAATCTTTCACACAAGTACTACTTTTCACTGACAAAATTTATGAAGTCAGAACAGTTATGGGTAGAGCTTTAAACATCTGCAGTAGACAGTACGATGTGGGCCAGCAATAGCATTTCTGTACTTATATTTGCGAGTATAACTGTACCAACTTGTAGTCATACAATTGCTAGGAGGAAGAGAAGTCCTGTTTGTGGCTAGTTACAGAATACCTGGCAGCAGGAGCTGGTGGTGTCTGAATCTACACCGTGCCGTTCCACCCTGCCCCACTTTCAGTATTGGGAGGAACACCATGAAACACTGAAGAAAAGAAGTTGTTCTGCCTAATTTCAGACAAGCAGAAAGACAAGTGTTATAACAGGCCCTGTCTGATCCCACACCTAGCAAAGCAACACTCAGGGCTGTACCATGATGATCAGTTTGCATCCAGTCTAAGACGTGCTAGTGAATGAAAGAAGAGGTCCTACTCTCCACCCATATCAGGCATTAAATTACTCCCCTTCTCCTACCACCCACAATGAGTAAGATCAAAGGAACTCATCACAATTACCATGTCACTAATACCACTGAAACCTGTACTGAGATCAACTCACAGCAACAGTCAAACCACAAACTAGATTTTCACCTTTCTCCCTCCTAGTTTTCTGCTTCATCTTCACCCTGAAGTGCCTAAGCATTCAGGGTGCTTAGGGGAGAAGGGGCAAAAAACCAACCAACCAAAAAAACCCCCAACAAACCAACCAACCAAAAAACCACAAGCCACCAACTCTGTATCAAACAGTCTCAAGCCTTCCTGACCATTACAGGCATTTACTAGGAGAAATCAAAAAACAAAGTCTTTTGTGACTTCAGATCATTTACCAGCTAGGCAGCTACAGCAGATAACAACTCTATGAATATACAAGCAGGTGTGAAGGAGGGCTGTGCTGTCCAAACACACTGTTGGTTTAAAGTGATACAAGCTTCTTAAAGTCATCAGTTCTTGCATTGCATTCTAATTTTTGCAATGCCTTGAGAAAGCAGACTTCTAAAAGCATTTCCTGGGGCATGTAATTTCTTCTGAATACTTAACACAAAAGCAGTAACAACTGAAATATGCCTTAAATCAGGATTATAACTTATTTAATTAAGCCCGCCAGGCACTCTTTATTGGTTCTCTGTTCCTGGCAGCAAAGAGAACAGTATTACTAATGGGCAACACACAACCGTGAAGCAAAAGAACCTTGACTTAATTGCGCACCCTTCAGCTAGGGGATCTCATTTCAACACAGTTTGACAGCAGTAGCTATATAAACACAGGTTAAAGTGTTTACCTTACCACACCAGAGATGCAAATTAAATTTCAC
>NW_010165977.1:0-16253 GCF_000695765.1 Mesitornis unicolor | reverse complement strand
CCCTACAAGTACAATTTCTTCAAAAGCTTAAATACAGACAAGCCCTTTAGAAAGTCAAATTTAAAAGCTTTAATGTTGCACGAGAAACTATTAAAAGACACGGTTTTGTCTATTTCTGTATGAAGTACCACACAATGCTTTGAACATCGGCAGCTGTTCCAAACAAGCATTCAGAGCACAATAAAAGGCCCATTGTCTTTCTCTGTTTGCTGGTGACCTGTATGCTCCTTCTAGCTATACTGTTGCTACTATCATCTGACTTGACAGAGATGTATAATACTGCATTGATTATGCTTCCAGTGAGACATAATACACAATTTTCAGCTATCGACAAAAAAAAAAAAAAGAAAAAATAGTCAGTGTACCTTAGGATGAAATAAAAATTGTAAATTAAGTTTTTTAAAATATTATTGCCAGAGACAGAATTCACATCAGCATACAGCCATTTTTTTGAAATAATTATCTTTCCATAGTTTTAAAATAAGTCATTAAAATACTGAATCCTGTGTAAAGAAAAGTTTGCTGTGAAAAGTGTGAATGTTTTTACTGATCAGGCCATCAGATTTTTTATTTCAAAGCTATTTAAAAGTTACTCTTATGATGAAGACCAAGGATATTTATGGTATACAACTTGCTGTTCAGTTATGGTGGGGAATGATCAATTGGCATTGACGTCTTTGGTACCCTGATTATTCCCCACTAACCACAGCTTTTAAGTCCACTATCTGAATTTGACAACACATGACATAGCAAAAGATTAACTGTAACAAAAAAAAAAGAATTAGTGGAAATGTAGAAAAATCAGATTGGCAACTTCAGTTACCAGTACTTCAATATGAGCTTCAGTTCTGTCTGGCCTGACAGCTGCCTTGGCAGACACCTGAACAAATGAGCGCACAGTTATTCACAGCATGTGCTGACTCTCGCCCAGCCATTACTTGCAGGACATGCAGAAAAAAGTGCAAGGCAGCAGTAAAAGGCATATAAACCTGCACAAAGCCAGGCTTTAAGAGACCAGTTGCTCTACTAACATGGAGCTTTCTTTTTAGTTTTCCACTACAAACTTACAAGTTCTGAAAATTGCTTCCATTTTTTCACAAGAAGCAAAAAATCTGAGCAGTATATGCTTTGAGAAATTCAAATTTTGATGTTCCATGGAGTACATATTTCAAAACACTGCTCTTACTACCCCATATGTAAATCAGACTTGCATAGCTGATTCAGAAAATGCTGCTGCCCAAGCTTCATGATTTTCCTTAAGCTCCATTTTAACAGAATTACTCATTCCTTTGCTTTTACAGTTAACACATGAAGAAGCATCCTACCTCACCACAAAGTTACACAACATTACTCTTCAACTACCAGGCCTAAAAATTCTATGGCTTCCTTACATCCTTCTACATTGCACCATCTTCTTGGTAATACTCTGGTTCAGCCATTTAATAATCAATATTGTTTTGCAACAGCAGCACAAATAAACCTCTGCTCAAAGGACTCCTCCTTTTGATAACCAAAGCTCTATTAAATAAAATGCTCTGCTTACAGGAGAAGAGTCTGGCAAGCTAGAGCCAAGAATAAACATTCAAGTTATGTGGAAGCCCCTAGAAACAGTGGACCATATCCAACAATCCATAATCATTGTTCACTGTCCCTGAAAAGTGTAATTAGTCCATGTCCCACTGGTTCACCAATGCAGCAAGAAAAAAAAAGAGACAGCATTGAAGTCAGAATGATTAAGCATATGCAGCATTTGAAGGTCTAGTTTTGTTGAAGGGTTGACAGAAGCAAGACTTTGAAGTTTTGTCTGCCTCTACTACACAGTGGGAACTGCAAAGTAAGGAGACAAAGCAAAGTTTTACCTTGTCAGGTATCAGTAAGTGAATAAAACAAAATTCTGCAGTTAAATTCATGAAATTATAGAAGTTCATGAGAATCCTTTTACAAGTGGTTTGGGAAGAACAGTACCTGCTCTCTGCCAACAAGCTACAGTTCTGCAAGGGTTGTCATTAGACATTTGGCAACTACATACTGAGAAGTTCACAATTAGGTCAGTAAGTACAGCAAAATTTAGAGAATCACAACCAGCTTCAACCTACTCACCCTGACCTAAATAAAAATCAAGGAGGCAGCAAGGCAGAAACTGTGAGTTGCCATAAATTAAATATATCTTTGAAAGGAGAAATAGGGTTAAGTGCATATGGTACATTATAATGAAGTCTTTACCTCTATTTCTCTTCATACCATTGGTTTCCTTGAATCTGCACTCAACAGCTATTCTATTTGAGGGAAAAACTGTTTTCCTAGAATGACTGCATTTACCTATCTTGTTTTCCATACACTATTCACCTTTGCAGTCCTACAGTTTGAGTAATTACCCTTGTTTTCAGCTTTAACACAGAGGAACAAAAACTCATCCCATTCATTACATATCTGGTACTCCACAAAGTTGACCAGAAAGGCTTCAGGTTTAAAACCCAGCCTCATAGTATCATTTCAAGCTTTCAGGAGTTTGAGGCAGGCCACAAGGGCTAACAGGAATATAAACATACCAGTTTTCCACAAATATTCAGCTTTTCTTTTTGTTTCTAGGTTTGTTGTCATGTTTTGGGGGGTTTTTTGTGTGTATTTCTAGAGTTGGGAAGGTGGGGAAGGACAGGCACACTGAAAAACCTCAGCAGCATCCATTAAATTTTGCAGAAAGCCTGAGACAATCTGACATTTCAGTTACTTCTATTCCAGTGCTGCATATTTCAGCTACCAAACACCACTTTACCATGTCATAATTATTTCACTGATACAGATCTCCAGTGTGTGTGGGAAGGCGGATACAGGAGAGACAAGGTCCTTCTGCTTACACAACACATTAAGCCACCATACTTTAGAAACTCCTGTTAGCACAGTTACTAACTCATGTTAGCATGGGAGTAAAAAAAATTCTGTTAAACCAGCAAAATTACATTTTTTGCTCATGAAGCCACCTTCTCTTGTATGCAGTGAAGGAAGCACAGCAAGGAAAAGCTATAATACGACAAGTACTTCTGCTGGTAGAAGCTGCACTTTAACTAGAAAAAGCACACTAGTAGACCCACAGCAAGAGAGCCCTTCTTGTTTAGACCCACACATACCACTGCATAGGAAAATTACACGTCGGTCTCGTTTAAAAAGCTCTAATGAGATATTGCCTTTCAGTAGTCAGCTAAATGCCAAATTAGATTTCTTTTTCTCCCTCTCCTCCCCAATAAAATACCCTCAGTTACGCATCAAATGTAAGGCTGACAGTGCAAAGAACTACAGATTACCACACAACAAAACTATGTTCCAAAACATAACACTCACCACAGGAAGAAAGATTTGGAAACAGTTTCCTTATGTAAGAAAGTTATAGCTTTTTTTAGTAATTTAGCACTTCTGATGTCAACATTATTCATTAATGTCTGTAGGTTAAAAGAATCTTATACTGTCAGCACACTGATTTCAAAGCCAGTCTGGGTTCAGAAGCTATAGCTGCTTTCATAAGCACAGAGCCCAAGCCGTAAATCCCGCTAACAAAGACATTGTTCTACAGACAGTCAGCTCATGTCTCTCTGTATCGTATTAGCAGAACCAGGGATGTACTACAAGGACACCTGACCGCCCAGCTCATGCTGTCAGGACTCATCAGCACCAGCTTAGTGCTGCTCTTGCCACTCCAGGGTTTCTAGGCCACATTCCATAAGTAAAGGGGATTCTAGGAAAGCATTTTGGCCTGGCTGAACACCAGCTCTGAACCAGTTCCATACCACTGTTAGTTCTGCAACTGTAGGTTCTCTTGGAATCTAGAGTGTGGGAAACTGGTAAGAAACACTTGCACAGGTGCTATCAAGAGTTAGTAAGACCACCACAAAAAACAAAACTAAGCACTGGCAAACTAATTCCAAACAATTGAGCATACCCATGTAGTGTTCTACTCATTAGCTCAGGTAAACACGATCTTGCCCTCAGGGGAACACAGATTTTTCAAATACAAGACCATCCAAATCACTCTTCCACCATATGAGTATTAGAATAAGCTACTTGGAAAGGTTATAAAACATACGGCACTTTTGACAAGTGTTGTAGAAAAACTAAGTATGTAACTGCTTTGCATCATAATACTATTTTTCACCTTCAGGGGAAAGCTTCTTAATAAATATTCACAGCTATAATGGCAACATGAGAGGAGTACCACCTCCACATTCTGCAGTGAGTTCACTTTCTACTATCATTGCACCACAGAATCAAAGGCCTAATGTACATTAGCATCATTTGATTTTAAGTATTCAGACAGAAACCTCTCCATACCACTCTCTCCTCATTATTCCTAACATGAAAACACAGTATGAAAATACCTCACACTGCTCCTCATGAAGAGAACAGGTAGGAATTTTCCCTTCCTCTATGAGACAAAATTGCCTTTATCCTTCAAAACAACTTCAGAAGGTACTTGAGGATGGTATTTTCATTCTTGCTGCAGAAGTGATCTAACCCAACATTAGCAAAACCAGAGTCTGCTTACCTGCAGATGAGTAAGCAACACCAAAACAGACGCCTTCCAATACAGCAAAAAGATTTTAGTCTGTATTTGAAGCAGTAAAAACTCTAAAAAAGTTCATTCTACCTGTGCCAGAAAGATTTTCCTTGGAGGTGTATATACAAGGATGGAGATGGTATTCACACTAGAGAGAAGCTGCTCTGAATAATCTCTTCCCAAAGCAGTCACTTTGTGAAAGTCCCTTAGTAACTGAACGTTTTACCCACATGTGTCACAAAGATGGCCATTTCTGACAACTGGGAAAAAGTATTTCAGAGATTAGGAATTTAATTTCCCCCCCCCATAAGAGAACTTCAACCTCACACAATACATTTACCTTATAAATACTCTTCGAAATAGGATGGAAAACCACTCCTTCTAAGAACAACTCACCACTATAGCTACCTTTTATCAGGGACGCTTTCTTGCTATTTTCTATTCAGAACGAGTTCCCTATCGTACACCCATCTGGAAGCAAGAAAGTTTACCATCGAGGCCTTGGCCATAATGGAGGAAGACTGGGAGGACAAAGTGGGAATAAAAGTATTTTACAAGCTACACATACTAGATTGCAAAAAGTTGTTTGTTTTTATATAGCTGCAAAACTAAAACAACCGTTACAACATCTAAACCATTCAGTGACTGTACTTTTTTTAACATGTCCACATCCTAAAATGTTGGACAGTTTCATGTTTGAACACAGTCATCCTAGAAAATGTCATTTCTTAATATATACACAAGAGCCACCAATGCTGAAGAGCAAGCTAAGCAAAAATAGACTGCTCAATACTTTCTCTTATCTGCAGGTGAAGTATTCCAAAGTCCAATACCAACAAGAGAAAGCAAAATGCTTATTTAACTACTGCAACATACAGCATAATGTGTCGGTTTTAGCAGGCATGAAGTTAGTTTTCTTTTATAGTAGCCTGGGATGGAGTTCATTTTCTTCATAGCAACTAGTAGGAGACTATGTTTTGGATTTGTGCTGAGAATAATGTGACAACGCACCGATGCTTTAGTCGTTGCCAAGCAATGTTTACATTAATCCAAGGACGCTTCAGTTCCTCACACTGTTCCTGTCCTCCCAGCTCCTTTTCTGCAAGAAGCTGGAAGGAGACACAGCCAGGACAGCTGACCCAAACTGACCAAAGAGATACTGCATGCTATTAGACATCACGTTCAATATATAAGCCAGGCAGAGTCAGCCAGGGAGTGAAATCACTGGCTGGGCATCAGTCAGCAGGTGGCGAGTGGCTGTGTCACTTGTTTCTCTTGGTTCTGTTCTCTATTTTATTGTCTTCATTATCATTACCACTTTTAATTATTAATGACTGAAATAAAGTTAAAATAATCATAAACTGTTCTCACCTCAACACACAAATTTTCTTCTTTTTCCTCTGATTCTCTCCCCCATCTCACTGTGGGGGGTGTGCCAGTGGCTGCATGGTGCTTAGTTGCTGGCTGGGTTAAATCACAACACATGACTAACTAAAACCATGTTTAATTCAGTTTTAAACTTCCAACAATTTTTAAAACAATATCACTTCTGGCCAGTATTTGAGCACCTGTTAAATCTACCATCTGCAATTACAAATATATATTCAGTGTTACTTTTGAATTAAGGCAATGCCCTGGTATCCAGCAACCCAAAACTAAACTCAGGAGAATACCTTCACTTATAAGGTAGCTCATTCTAATTATTCCTATACTTTAATTGAGGAAGTACTACTACAAACACACAGACCTCTGCTTTTGAAAGATAATATAGCATCGCAGAGACCTGTGAACTTTTTTATGTCCATAATAAATTACGTATTATGATTGGCAGACTAGTCAGATCTATATTGAGGACAACAGCACTAATCAGCTGAGGTTTCACTTAAGGTTTCAGATCAGTGAGAAATTAAACTGGTAGCATTCTCTAGCTGTTGCAGATTCAATGAAAAACTGAAATTAAACAGACGCAGAGAGGGGCAGAGGAAGGGACACACACATTTTCCTTTACACTTGTAAAGCTTAAACCAAAGCTGGTGTTTACAATCTAATCTTATGGGAAAATACTCCAACATATTTACCTGAACCCATGAAAGATGCTTTAGTATTCTCCCTATGCAAAAAGTCAGAATATGCTATGCATGTATATGCATATACATATACGCACAATGATAAACAGCTTTAACATGCCAAAACAATTTTTAAAAACCTAGTCAAGGCCATTAAGAGTATTTGATAATGTCTGGAAGAGTTCAGACCTTGTCCAGCTCTGTCTAGAGGAATCATCCACAAACAGTCATTTCAACAAGTAACACATTTACCAGGACAGAAAAAGAAATCGCTACCTCTATTTTCATTTTTCAACCTGACAGTTATGAATGGGCCAAGTTTAAGAAAATTAAGTATCAGCACTTTAGATAACGATGGGACTTATCCCCTCAAAGAGTCATAAGAACACGTTGATAAAACACTCTGTAGCCTACAATCAATAGTTCTACTAAAACACAACACAAATCCAATCAAAGTGAAATAGAACTTCTACTAATAAAAAAATTTCTATGCTAAAGTTGTCTCCAAAATCCTCAATGTTACAGTACAGTATTAAAATACAAATTTCATCTTCAAATTGGAGACAGCAGTAGCCACATCCAGGGTTTACATGTTACATGTGTCCCCATAAAGGCAACCCAATATTTATTTCAGACTCAATTTTTGTCATTTATTAAAAAGAACAAAAGGGCAGTATATTAGAACTCTTTTTTTCTTCTTCACAGCTGCCCCAAGTCACTCTAAACATGGAGACACTTATTAGATAACAATCTTTAGAAAAAAAAATTCTCCCTTTCTTTCCTCTCCAAGAACCTTCAATATTTATATACTTCCATTAAAGAAAAAGGCTACTGAAACTACTAGACAACTTTCTGACACCTACTCTGAAGAAATACAGCTACAAGCAACAAATTTATTTTTGTCATGGTATGCTCTTTCAGGAAATGTTGCTGCAGTCAGTCTCAAGGTCTGGTCATGCAAAAAAGAAAAAAATATAGACATGTATAGCCCTGTGCAAAAGTAAAAGAAGATCCAATTCAGAAATACTGATCATGTGAATCTAGATTATCTGGGTTGGGCAATAACACACAGAATTACGATGATCAGCTGCCCAAGTGAATCAAGCTCTTTAGATGCGCCACTTCAAATTATATTGGCTTCAAATGACTTGCATCTACTTTTTTGCTACCAAAAAAACGGAAACAAAAAACCCAATCCAAGTTTTCCTTAAGTAGTGTTTTAAAGTTTTAATATTAAAGTGACAAAAGCACTTGATATTCTACAAATAATACTTACTTCATTTCCATGTTTCTGCAGAAATTCTATTTCCTGTTGTGTGAAAGTAGTCATCGAAATTGACTTCACTCTGTGGGGTGGATTCAAGCCCCGTCTAAAAGAAGAAGCAAGAAGTATTTTTCCTGAATAGGAAGTCTGTCACCATACAATCACTTTTCACATTACAACCACAAGTCAGTCAGTTTTAAACTTAGGAGCCACCTCTGTAAAACGCACTCAATTTTGGTACTGCCATACAAATTAAGACTCTGTAAGCTCATTTCAGAATAACATTTAGCATGCAAAGGCAAATAATTCTGCTTCAGAAGAGACCAATGGTTATAACTGCAAACTCACTCTGACCCTTTTCATGCAAATTTATGAAAACAGACTTATTTAAATCCTAAACTGCTTCCCCAGACTTGCTCACCCTTGCCTCTTCCCTTCATCTCTCAATCTCAGGCCCTCTGTTGGAGTTTGCTTTCCCTCCAACTCCTCCCTCACTTCAGCCTGTTCTTACCACAACTTCTACCCAATGACTAAATTTTTTTCAAGCTAAACTTCTTCAAGCTCAGACTGTTTCTCTTGCTTCAACCTGTATTTCCTGTTTCCTCCCAGCATCTTTTTCTAGTTTATGTTTTGCCCCTCCATCCACAGGTCTGTCTTCTTCCTCCTCCTGAACACTATATATATATATATAAGTAACAGCAACAAAAACAAAAAGACAACGTTTTTATTATGCTCCCAAATGAGATCTATCATTACTAATGCAACAGCTCTAAAACTTGGCAGCTCTGCCTTGAGCAAAGATTGGCACCAGTCTCACATCCACGTCACAGCAGAGCTAACAGAAACTCAAGTCACTTGTGCGGCCAAAGCCCAACATTGTCAACCCCAGTTCAGTCAAAACCTGCAAGCACAGAGAAAAACCCTGCCAAACGACACTGCCAAAACAAGAAAAAGCTTGCTTTCTTTTCAAGCTCTTTCTTTAGATACACGCTAACTACCGCTTTTGCCCACAAATACTTACAATTAAAAATCAAGCCATGTTTTGCACAATGGAAACAAGAACATTACATCCCACATACGCCAAACAGTGGAGACACTAACTTGGGCAATACAATGGGGTTGGTTTAGCAAGTTAATCAGGCCTGGATTTCTGCGATATGAGCTTAAAAAAAATGAATATACATTAACTGTGAGGTACCAAAGAACACAAAATGCTGTGGTTATGCACATAAGAAACTTCCCAGGTATGTAATACAGCGCTGAAAAACTGCTGAGAAATCAACTGATTAATGTTAGCCTTATTGTTTGTATTTGTATATATATTGGATATATTTAGTTCAGACTGCTTTTAGGAATAAAAATCCCCAAACCACCACCTAAAAAAAAAAATCACTGACATCCAATTTAAGACTGCTAGTAGTGATTATTCCAAGAATGCCAACTATAAATTAAATTGTTATCCATCAAAAGAGCAAATGACAAAAATCTAATGTTCCAAATATTAATGCTTTCCACTCAACTTCTAAAGAGTAATTTTAGCACTTTGACTTTTTGACGAAGTACAATGGCGGGGGGGGGAAGTGCGATTAGCTTGCAAATGTACCTTGACATGTAAATTCACTGTACCTGTAAGGCAACAACTCTGATCCTGTGTTAAAAAAACCTGCATTTTTAGTTAAAAGTTGGATACTGATCAGAACACTAGGCAGTAACATTTCAGCCTAAGTGTCATTAAAAAACCCATCTAAGACACTCAGTGTTTGAAACACTTGAATAAATATACACAATTTTTACCAAGAAACACAATGAACTCAGGAGTGCCTTTAAAAACAGAAGCCATATACAAAGCTACTGGGATATGAGAATTTAACAAAATGCTATTTGCTTAAGCAAATTTTTCAAATCTGAGCATCTAAAGTAAGACTCCACAGTTCAGCACCTCAACAAGGCAGCAGAAGTTTTATTAAGGTTAGTGAGAGGTGTTTCAAGGTAGTTTATTCAACTCTGACATCGGCAAATTAATTTCTTGTCTCAAAATATTTAAATTCCATGGTAAACTGAAATTTACAATTTAACATTTTTCATCTAGTGGTAAATCAAATCCACATCTACATCACAAATAACACTTCTTAAATTATTATTATCTAAGATTTTAAGTAAACACTAATTTTAAGACAACGCAACTTCAAAAATTTGTAAGAGTTCTGTGCAGTTAAAATTCATTATTTCATGGTTTGGTTTAGGTGGTTTGTTTGTTTTGTTTTTTAAAACACTTTCTTGGTCTGCAAGTAATTATATTTCACCAAGTGACACTGTAGAACCGCATATCAAGTGACATAGAAACAAAGCTGGCATCCACCTGGCATTCCATATAAATGTGCTCCACCAAAGATTACATTACAATCACTATCCCTTGCAAGTATAAAAGTAGTTCTGTGTACCTTAATCTGTTCAATTTACTCTCCTCCTATTAATTAAGAAAGATGCACAGTTAGTACGATTTAATGACTATTTTAAAAGCTTGGGTTATTCATTACCACATTGACATGTTTTTCAGCACAGGTACCGTATCTAAACTTTCGCACTATCTTCTCCTGGCAATTAATTTTTACTATAAGTATAGTTTAAGTGCTATACTGTACCTGTGTTTGCAGTTTAAAGGCACTGCAAAGTTATTTAGGCAGTACCAACTCTACACTGATCTACCAGGGCTCTTCAATGCATTTATAACAGAAAACACATAGCTTCAGTTCTCTAAAGCAGCAACGTTAGGTGTACATAAAGCACAGACTAGATTTTGTACAGCCTAAACTTCCTACATGCCTCTGTCTCCAGTGCCTCCCCAGCAAAGACTGATCTAGAGTTTTAAGGTTCAGGTTATAATGTTCCCTGATTTACACATTATGTCCACGATGCGGGATACGATGAATTCTCATTTCTTTTCCGCCCTCCTGCTAAAGGAAGAAGACATGCCCCACTCCTGGAGGTCAGTTGACAACACAAAAATGTCCAGTATCTTGCATGACGAAAGAGAGCGTGTCACTACATCAGTGGTCCAGAAAGACTACTGACACATCAGCAGTTTTATTTAACATGGCAAGGAATGGGGGGAACCCTATGAAAAGCCTCCTTTTATGCTAAAGTTGTGCAAGAAGTCAGGAATAAGTAATTAGAGACAAGAGACTGAATTATACAGCATACAAATACCAAGCGTAAGTACTAAAGCCACTCTTCTTACTTCAAAATCCTAAGATGTTTTATACCCTTCCTAACCTACAGAGATTACTTGATGACCCAAATGATTCACAAACAACTCACCTACACATGAGGGAAGCTTACTGGTCAGCCAAGTGCAACTATCCCTTATGAGTAATTAACAAACCTTCTTCTTTATGGGAAAATGTATCTACCACTTGCTTTGTTTCTTTCCATGTATTTAACAAGTGTTTTGCACAGTTCTAATGCTTTACAGTATTCCCTATTTAGCAGGAGACAAAATGGATTATAGCCCCTTAGTCCAAATTACTAATGCCTAAATTTAAACTGGCCCTGAACAAATATTTGCAACTCGTACCTATGCAGCAGTACCAGTTACTCCTTTCTCTACTACAGAGTTCCTGAGGAAGACAGCAATCAAATGCTACCTCAGCACTTCATCCAGATCCCAGCCATCCCCTAAGAGGCTCCTGGGAAAGGTGACCGGGGAAGGCTGTTCCGCCATCTGCACTTATCCAGCACACCACAGCCAGAACAGTCCACATGGAGATGCCACGCATCACTGCCAACTTCTCCATGCTCAGCATTGGTTATTTCTGTGGAACAGCACAATGACCAGGACTCCCAGCTATGAGACATCCCCCACTGAATCAGCCCAGGCTTCCAGCGACACAGCCTGACGTAGAGGCTGCTACAGAGAACATGAGACCTCTGTTCCCCAGTGAGCATTGACAAAACTCGTGCTCACAGACAAAGGAAGCTTTAAGGCCACTGACACAAGATTCCAAAGTCTGGCGACTGAAACATTAAACATTCAAAACACCGTCAACAAGCACTGAACATTTTTTACTAACAATTTTATAGCAAATTGTGGTTGAACTTGTGACTGCAGGTGAAGCAGCCATTCCTGCATTCATCTCAAACAAGTGTCGGCAAAGTTGGCTGCAAAGGCCAGGGCTGGAAGCGGGGAAGGGGGAAGTAAAGAGTGGGCTCTGCTGGAATAGAGGGTCACTTCTGTGGGAGGAATGGTGGGCAGAAGCTACTCAACACCACTAACAACCTCCTGTATCAGATTCTAACATGATCTCAAGTCTAAGCCAGCAAAATCCGATCCCCTCAGCAGCACGAAGTTAATAAGGCAAGTCAAATGCCGAGCCACCATAGAGCACCCTACAGCCCTAGGTATCTGAGAAACAAGCTTTAGAAAACCCAATGTCACAGCATTTGTTATCATTTCTATGCTATTGTTACTAGCAAAAAAGAATATAAGCAGTACTGGCCACTGTTGATACTCATAGACCTCCTTGGAGACTCTCCACCATCTTACAAGCTCATTTATTTTTTAGCAACAAAAGGCTCACATACACGTTTAGAAGCAGAGTCAAGATTAAAATAACTTTTTTTCATAAAAAAACCCAATCATCCTTCTGAACTGCATAGTATTCACTGTGGCACAGATCTCTTTTGCTCTCTGAAAAGAAGAAATAAAGTAATGTAAGAAACATCCTTTAAAAAAATATATATACATACATATAACACACAGAGCCATTTTCCAAACATGGTCCGTAGGAAAAAAAGGACTGGAAAGTCATGCCAACACAGCCAGAATCTCCTTCACTCTAACACTGTTTATTTAGGCCATTTCAATTTCTGCAAAACTTCTTTTGGTGAAAAGAAGAGTACTTCACCACCACTGCACTAAGATTTAGTTTTTAGTTTGTTACTAGTATCTGCCATCAAATACTCCAATCTGGCTGATACGTAATCCCCTTACCCAGGAAAATTTTAAATTTAAAATTTCAACTAGGAATATAAGCAGCTAAAAGAAGGCCACATGATCCAGCAATTGTACAAAAGTCAAGATTAAATTAAAAAAATCTATAGTACAAAACTTGCCAAAGTGGACTCCTTAGTCAAACAGAAATACTTTCCATTCAAGAATTTAAAAACATGTTCTTATTATGAAAGTTAGGAGTGGGATGAGCAGGAGTGGAAGCAAAAATACGCACAGACAGCTGAGAAGCAAGGCAAAGAGGCATTTGATAAGACAAAGGGAAGGCTATCACTGTCAGCAGGACACATGGTAGCATCCAGAAACACAACAGACACAGCTACCAACACAATCCACTGAACCAAAGGGCTTCTATCAACCCAAAAGAATCTCTCTGCCAACATTTCTCATCAAGAAGCGGTTTTGCTATTATGAAGAGAAATTTTTAGTTTTGTATCACCACAATACTTGACCTGAGAAGACTGCTCCTCTCAAGCACCTCCTCCCACTTTCTGTGAAGGAATGATTGTGTGTATATTTCTACATATCCTGTATTCTTGTCCAACACCAAAAAAGTTGAATTAGGCACAGCTTGTGTGATGCTAGCGTGCTTCTTCCCATACGAAGAGAATTTAACCACAGGGGACAAGCAGAGGTACTTTAAGAGGAAGTCACTATCCACACCACAAACTTCCCATGAACTGCATGCACAGCTAAACCTTTGCTTGGTAGACCCAATCTGATAAGAAAACTTAAAACCTAGGTATTGTGGAAAAGAACCTCGTCTGTTAATCATATTTTTAACTTGCCAGGACTCACCTTTAACATTAAAGTCAGAAACAAGACCCATCCTTTAAGTGACTAGTTCTTTCATCAGTTTTAACAGTACTTGAACAAGCTAGATATACTATTTTCAGAAAAATTAAAGAAAATGGTAGGGTTTTTTAAAGCTAAATCTAGTAATAAATAGCATTGCTCTCTTTCTACACATAGGATCATTAATAGAAATTAATGATGGATCCAGAATAAAGGTTTTGGGTTTCAATAGGCTCTCTTTGCCAGGACAAAAAAGACTTCAGAAAACTTGCAAAAAAACCCAAAAACAAGTTAGACTTCAGATTTAAGAAGTTTAGAGTTAATAGTATCTAGAACAACATGCCTGCCTAAGATGATACCGCTGTTAGCAACCACTTTTAGCTATGCGAGCAACCTTTCTGAAGGAGACTTGTTAATGTACCAGTATTTTAATCTTGCATCCTTTTTCATACCCGAAAAATCAGGTCTGTGGGACTCCAAGAATACTTCCTGTACCAGATTAGAAAAAATTAGTTAAAACAAGAAGCAATGCAAGTCATTCACATAGCACACAAACAAGATGAAGTAGTAAGACTATAAAGCCTTACAGTAAAGCAAGTACTAGGAGATAGCATGCAAGCAGCCATTAAGAGCTACAGAAGCAGCAGTATTTTTACACATATTTGCCCTTATGTGGGTTCTTCCCAAGCAATCTGCCTTCACTGTGGAATTCTACAATGAAAGCATTTGGAAATAAACAAGTTGAATGAAGGATTATTCTGACAGAAGTGTTCAAAATAACAGTTTGTAGTTATGAAACAGACACGACCTATCTCCACACAAAGTCTCATCGCTAACAAAAATACTCCGCTGGCCAGGTTCTAAGGTGTTAACCAATACACATGATCTTGCACACACAACTTACAAAAGCATTTCCAAGTCAACATGAAAGAATGAGCCCTAATTTATTTCAGAAGAAATCTTTAAGTCCTCTTAACAGTCCTTCATTTCAGATTTAAGTGTAGGTGTTACTAGCTGTCAGAACTACAAATGTTGTTTGTGGTTTCATTTTTCTAGCAACAGAAAAACACTGTATATTTACAATGAAAGAGTTATTTGCATTTTATTAGAATACAAATACATTAACAACTTCAGAAAAAGTCTTCCTCCCTTAAGCACGCTAACATTCAAATGATGGCCAATTTAACAGCAAGTGACAGCTGTCCCCTGCTTACTGGCTGTTTACTGGCATGCACATCCTTTTAGTTACTGTAAACTGCACTATGGACATACCTCCCAGACAACAGATAAAATGAACAAATTCTACTGAACCCACGCTAAATATCTCAGCAGCACTCACAATATGTTTGTCTACCAAGGTCAAGAAGCCTAAAAAAAAGAAAATATTCTCATGAAGCAGTTTTATCATTCTGTCAGTTTAACCAGTAAGAACATGTGCAACCAATAAATAAGCTCTGCAAAGTAGCTTGAAATAGTTTCAGATGCCAGCACAAGTAAGTTTGCTAACAGAGCAAACAATAGGCAGAGCTAGCTGATTAAGTAGCATGTATACATCAAAAACAACAGTCTCTTTTCTGTTACACAACCTGAATGTATTTTCTGTATTTGCATCAAGTTTGTTCAAAAGTCTACACAAAGTAGAAGGTTAAAAACAAAGACCAAGACTAATTAGCTGTCTAGCAGTATAAAAGACACCTTGTCCCAGCACAGAACTAACATGTTTGCTTTGTTTTAAATCTCAAAATAATTACCAACTTTGTTTTAAAACACCAGACCTTGCTTGGAAAGCCTGTATGAAGTACTCAGTCTTAGTAAAGGGACAGAAATTAGTTCAGGCTCCTGAACTCAAACCCTTACAAACACAAATCTATATCCTTTGATATACTATTTATTTATTACTTTGGTCACTCTTTGATTCTGCTTCATTCCATAAGCACAATGCCACAGAAACATAAACAAGCAAACAGATTTAGCTACAGAAACAGTAACACTGGAGACAGTAGTGGTTTTCCCCTGCAAGTTATGTGAATGTAACTGAAATTCAGAACTGACTGATCTCAACTCTTAGTTTCATATCTCAGAGGAGGAAGGGTGGAAGAGGGAGGAGTAGGGGAATGAGGAACAGGAAAAATGCAATCCACTTTACCAGAGACAATCCCTTCCTAAGGTTTAAATATACACAGTTTGTAGGAAGATGCAAGAATCTCCTACCACTTTTCTGATTAAGTGTATTAAGCTAATAAGGCTAAAGTTTATCCTCTAAGCTAGAGTTTAAAGAGCTGTCTTAGAAACTACTATCAAGTAGAATTTGATACACAAAAGGCTAGGCTGGTGATTTAACATTAAAGTAAGATTTTTCAAACATTAAACTCACTATTCACCATCGGACTGGTCTCCTCCCGTCTTCAAGACCGTCATGATAGCGCACGCGTGCCACGTGCCCCCTTCTCTTCCCCAAAGTGTTCTGTTTAAACTACCCCTTCAGTGATTCCCGGGGGGGTGAGGGTGACCTCCCCCTTCACGTGCCTGTCCCTACGTGCGGGCGAACCCCTCCGCCACAGCAGCGGCCGAACC
>NW_010165976.1:12193-26945 GCF_000695765.1 Mesitornis unicolor | reverse complement strand
GGCCCGGCCCGCTCCCTTTTAATTTTACTTTTTTCAGGCAGCGGAGCGGGCAGAGTGAGGCAGTGCGTCGGGCGGGGTGGAGGGGGAGAGATTGCTGCAGTCACTTGTGCTGAGTTTTGTGGCATCCTGGCTCTGCCCTCCAATCCTTAAAAAAAAGCAAACCCAAATCCTTAGTACACGATAATGCTGCTTCACTTGTATCTAACTCAAAAAAGAGTAAGGTTTCTGGTGCAGTAGGAATCCCTGGAAAAGCAGGGAGCTGCGATGCTTCCTCTGCTCCATCCCCATGTGCCACGATGGATGATGTATGTGTACGTGGGGATGTGAAATGGGAGGCTGTGTGGGATTGTCAGCTAAAATAGCAACTGCTTTTAAATATAATTATCTTTCCTTAATGCTCTTATCTCAGCAAACAGTAACAAATGTAGTCTTGAAGCTGTGCCATATATATTTTTTTTTCCAAAGCCAGTTTTAATAAATGTTTTACTTTTTGAACTTCTTGAAGTGACTTCTGGCTGGTTGCTCACAACCTCTGTGGAATACTTCCAAAAGGTTTAAAAAGAGGTAACTAAAATAAATCTGCTGTTGCTATGGTTGAATTCACCATGAAAAGACTCTTGCTTCTCTAGTGCTCAAAAATACAGCAGAAGGGGGCAAAAGCCAAAAAACAACAAGGTTTTGTGATTGTTGTCTGTGGTTGTCAGAACAAAATTGCGTGCTGAAAGCTCGGCTTGCTGCATGCCTCGGTGCTGCTGTACCCATGATGTGGGTGCGCTCGTTCACCTAGTGAGAGCCTAGAAACAGGTGAGGTCCAGTGAAATTGTGTTGTCGTGTCCTGTTCTCCCTTCCTCTCTCTCTTTCAGGGTGAAAACCCCATTGTAGCTGATGGGTCTGTGTTGACCCATGATGAATTTGGAGGCAAAACTTTAAAAAGTAACTGTCAGCAAGTACTGTGCTGGGAACACAGAGAACGGGGCAAGAAAGGAGAGCTTTGTTGACATAGGTAACTGTAGTGGGGTGGGAGGAAAGTAAGGTTTCCCTGTTTTGATAGTGTGCAGCCTCTTAATGTCTGTAACCTCACTGCTGAGGCTGCCTTGATGGGAGAGGGTGTTTATGCTCATGGCTGTGCTTCCAAGTCTGATGGTAAGTTCTATAGAAAGTGAAGTTGAAAGGCAAGATTCATTTCGCCAACTATAAGCAGTCAGTTTTAGGGTAAGGTTGATTATACCATGATCTGAGGCACTTTTGCAATAGTAGAACCTGCTGCCTCTAGCATGGATTCCCACATGGTGGGTGAGGATCACCTCATAAATCACACATCGTTTTCTAGCTATGGCTGAAAAGCTGCTTGGCAGAGAGAGATCTGGAGCTACTGGTCAACAGCCAGCTGAATATGAGCCAGCAGTGTGTCCAGGAGGCCAAGAAGGCCAATGGCATCCTGGATGGTATCAGGAATATTGTGGCCAGCAGGGCAGTGATCCTTCCCCTGTACTCGGCATTGGTGAGGCTGTACCGCGAATCCTGTGTCCAGTTTTGGGCCTCTCACTCCAAGAAGAACATTGAGGCATTGGCGGATGTCCAGAGAAGAGCAACAAAGCTGGTGTAGGGTCTGGAGAACAAGAATTATGGGGAGGGGCTGAGGGAGCTGGGGGGGTTCAGCCTGGAGAAGAGGAGACTGAGGGGAGACCTCATCACCCTCTACAGCTCCCTGACAGGAGGGGGTAGCGAGGAGGGGCTTGGTCTCTTCTCCCTCACAGCTAGTGACAGGACAAGGGGAAATGGCCTCAGGTTGCACCAGGGGAGGGCTAGATTGCATATGTGGAAAAATTTCTTCGTTGGAAGGGGCTTCCCGGCGCAGTGTTAGAGTTGCTATCCCTGCAGGGATTTAAAAGATGGGTAGATGAGGTGCTTAGGGACATTAGGTGCTTAGGGCTGATGATCTTAAAGGTCTTTTCCAACCAAATGACTCTAGGATTATAAGCGGATGAGGATCACCTCATTGAGCAGCTGCAGAGGGCTGCACAGAGACTCGGAGGAAGTTTGTGAAAGCCCACATGGGAGTTGGAGTGTGCAAATAAAGTGTCCAGGACTCCATGGACTTCACCATGAACGGGTTCCCCTTTCTCAAGAGATGCTCTTGATTAAGAATTTCCTGGAGAGAAGTTGGTTGCGGTAAAGAGAACAGCTTCACGTGTGATTGAAAGTGAGTCCAAAGATGCACAGGGGTGAAGAAGATACCCGGCTGAATGCCTTTCCCTGAACAGAATGAGTGAGGTACAGCACTTGGACATTTCGAGTAAGCACCACTATGCTATTCCAGTATCATGTTGAGAGGAAACAAAAAGAACAGTGATTTTGAACAAAAGATGCTGTTAAATTTTGTTCTCTTGTCCTTTGTTAGTGCTTCAGGTGTGATGGGCCATTCAAACTATGAAGGAACTTTGGTGAGGTTTCTGTTCCTGTCTGTTAATCTGGATTAGTTTTTGTTCTCTCATGTATGCTGTTTCTGTGGCACTTACTGTAAAAATGAGATTGTATTTTAATTTTGTTTTCCTAGCACTGGGCCACAGCTGTGGGCTAGTTTTGGCTAGTAGTAGGCTGGCTCAGGATTGAAATGGTGTTCTGGCAACCTGTTTTTTAGTCAGCATTAAATTTTGCAAGAGGAAAAGCAGGGAACCCCAGGGTAGAATTGATATGCCCTTAACCATTGCCTCCTACGAGCTTGAGGTGCTTAGAGAAGCTATGAATTTCCAAGAATGTGTATCTGTCTTGGGGGCTTATTTTGGCTGTGCCTGCCTCAATCCAGGATGCTCATTCTGCATCTTCAGCAGAGAGCAGAGAGTCCAAGATGGTGCCTGAGTCAGATTACAGTCCTAGTGTCTCCGGCCAGACTTTCCTTTCCATAGTTTCCCTTTAAAATCAATGTGTTGGTATCCTCGAGTGTGCTGCAACAAGCCCTGGAAGCGAGCCTGAAGTGTAGTGATGTTCAGAGGAACACCGTACCAAGTCTGTGCTGCTTGTGGTAAATAGTCACAGTATTAGTTCAGCCTTCTGTGTCTCCTGTTGCAACTTAATTTCACTTTGCTGCTTTTTTTTCAGAAGGCTAAAATGTGTCTTCAGGGCTAGCTGATGCCCTGAGATCACTGCATCATACGCAGCTGACTGAGACAGGAGGATTGTGCCCATCACGACACAGTTTCACTGCAGACGTGGTAAAACACTAAATGCTGAACTTGGATTTGCTGTCTTTGCAAGCTGGTGCTCAGCAGCGATGACAAAGTGTTTACACTTTGGCCTCTTCTCTCTCATCGTGCTCAGTCCTGACCAAATTCTGATGGGCAGCACTTGTACGCCTTGCTAGAAGGTTTGGTCTTCCCAGCTGTGTCAGGGTTGGGTTTTTTTTTTCATTTTCTGGAAGCTTGTGTTGCACTGGAGCCATAATTCACTTTGAATGAACATTTCTCTTTTTAGTTTATGTCAGCCCAAGTGACTTTGCTGTCACGCACTGGTATCAGCTAATTCCTTTGTGAATAAAATCACCATTGAAAAACTAACTCTCTCAGAAAATTCTTTGGGCAGAACTTAAGCTCAGCGGCGACTTGTCACAACCTTAGTCCTGCATCCTCGTTCCTGTGAGTATACTGTGTACTGGTAAGATCTCATTAACATCGAAAAGGGCATGTATTCTGTCCAGCTTTCCTTGTGAGGAACATTTCTGTAGGCTCCTGGATGGAAGGCAGATGTCTGCGCTTGCTGGGATTTAATCAAAGGAGGGGCTGTGTTAGCTCAGAGCCCAGGCTGACTTAGAATGGGCATCAAGCGAACAAGCTTCTTCAGCTTTAATTGCAGCTTTGTGTGAATTGTCGCTAGCTTATGACTGACTCAGCAGTGCTGTGTAGGCACTTGGAGCGATGTGCCTGGAGTGTCTGAGGAAGATGCATAGGACTCCTGGTTGAAGGTCATGGAAACAAACAGACGTCCAGAGAGATCTCTCAATTCATGGAAATTGGTAATGATCTAAAGCAGAACTGAGCCAGTGGTCCCAGTCTTACCTGTGTTGTACTGGGCCACCTGAGGCTGAACTGGGATTTGAACAAGCTGTAGCTCAAGACAGGAGCTTGTTTTACGGTAACCCTTAGGGGAAGGTATGTTGCTGAAATAAAGATCCAGTTAAAATCGGCATATCTTCAGCAGAGTAATTTTGTCTCCTTAAAATTTGGAAACAACCAGCTAGGTCAGATTGGAGAGGAGGAGGCATTGCTCTTTATTCGCTGAGCTTTCTCGTTCTGGCACAGTCCAAGTCCATCGTTCAGGAGTTGGGTAAGTGTTAACAGGGTGACAGGGTGTCCTCTGGGCTGGCCCTGTTCTGCAGGAGCTGTTGTCTTGCCTTGACTCCTTTCCCTTTAGGAGCTGCTGTGGGCAAGGGGAACCAAAGCTATTTGCTGTTGGCCCTGCTACCTCTTGTTAAAAGATGCTGCTTCTGTTTAAGAAGAGGGTGGTGAGGTTTCCACGCAGTACCAGGCATTTGGAGATGCCTCCTCTTCATAGCTGGGACTCGTGTCTGCTGATAGAGCCAGAGCTCCTTGTGCTAATACAAAGAGCAATGGTTGTCCTGTATGAGCTTGCTAAGCTGCTTCACAGTGTCCTTCAGCTCCGTGTGTCTGCTCTCTGCTGTGCTTCCTGCTTTGTCAGAAGACAGACAAGTGGCTGAAGTAATCCAGGTCTCACTAAAGATTAGCCAAGACTGCTCTCTTTTGTCAGTAACGATGAGATAGCAGCTTAGGCTTCTCAGCCTATCATGGTGCAGGGAGGTTTTCTAAAGCAGCTAAAAAAAGACTGTTATGGCATTTCTGAACAACACTGTTGGCGGGGGAATGTGTGCACCCTGGTAGTTATTTCAGCTTTTTTATAGCTAAAGCAACAAAGAGTCTGGATCTTTATTTTGCATTTAGAATATAGTCATGGTGTTCTGCACGGAGCTGTGTTTGCTGGTAACCACGTTCATGATAGTGGGCTCCACATTACTGTGTTTGAGCACTGGAGCATCCATCTGGCATATTTAACTCAATAGCACTTCATGCGAGCTGCATCTGAAATGGTTCCTCAGCGGTTGTTGATCTGGGAGGAAAAGAGCTGATTTTAAAGAGAAAGGACAGGGAGTTTCTTTCTGTGCATGTGAGGAGGTGTGCATACCTGTTAGGACAGTGGTGTTGGGTTTGGCCTAGACTAAGTGTGTGTAGCTAGTATGTGTAGTTAAATACGCAGTTTTCTTACATATTCCATGTTTTCTGTTCCCATCAGCCAACTCTCAAGTCCCTGGTGATTTCCCTGCGGTTTTTTACCTTTCTATTGAGGTGCATGTGTCAATGCCCTGCTCTTTCTCTAGGCTGATGAGTATTCTTTGATGCTTCTCTCCTCTTTGCACTCCAACTGGTTTTTCCACATTCCACACTTCCCCAGCTCAAGTGTCTTCCATAAAGTTCCCAAAGGTTTTCCCTGGCTGCTTTCTTCTCCTGAGTGTTCTGTTATTGTGAGCTTGCTGTTCAGAATCCTGTCCCCACTGTGGGCCTTTTTGCCTGGTCTGAGGGTTTTAAGGCTGCAAGGAACCTCCTGTTCTGCATAGCAAGGCTCACAGAGCTTTCCTGCCCCTGGAAACTCTGTGGTGCACTTCGGTGCCTGTTGGAAATGCTACTGAGCCCACCACCAGCCAAGGGGTTGGTGAAGTGTTCACGGGCTATGTTTTTCTTGTCTATGTGGAAAAATAGGCTTTTGAGAATTGTGTGTCCTTTTCTCCCCCTGCATTTGTAACTACTTTCTTCCTGTGTAAATACTTGGATACAAACAAAGTCTTCCAAGAGTGTCCCTGTCTCTACTATGCAGCTTGTTGCCAACTTTGCCCTGAGTTCCTCTTGCCCATCCTTGTGTTTTGTAGCCTTCCCTATTCATCCCTTTCTCTCAGTTCTTATTTCTTGCATTTTCTCGGTGTTGTCTTTAGCTGTGGTCAGCCTTTTGGGATGATGACTGTTGCTGCAAGGGCCCCGAGTGACTGCCATCGCTAGCTGACCCAGCTGGCCTCGCTGGCTGCTTTGCATTCCTCCTGTACTCATCCTCCACTTACTCAGCCTTGCGTTATCTCAGAGTTCATCTTGATGCGGGATTTGTGATGCAGACTTTGGTAGCTGAGAAGAGAGGTGCTATGTGGAGCTCTGATATGGTGGAGGGAATTCCCCCAGAGGTGCTAAGGATTTATCTTAAATGCATTTCATCTGCTTTTTCTTTTTTTTTTTTTAATACAGCATACTGGTCATACTGGACTTTATGCTTTAAGTGTATATGAAATATATCCATGGGATCTAACTGATAGCAATGTGCTCTTAATTGTGCCATGCCACTGTAAATGTATTTGGACACTTCGTGGTCTGTCTTCCCTGAAAAAAAAAAACACCTGTAGAATGACCTACACGCAACTCCCAGGACTAATCAAATGACTCATGCAGTCATGGCCAGGGTTTTCTTAGTTAGTTGTTTCCCTCATGCTCAGTTTTTTTCAGTAGTGCTCAACACCACTCCAATCAGTGGATTTCCTGAAGTCACTGAAGAGCAGTGAGAGTCTTCCAGACCCTCGCCCTGCAGCTCTCACTCCCTCTAACTCTCTATGGGCAGCAGAGATGAAGCCTTTTGAATTAGAGGTCGTTATTCTTGTTTTGTGAAATGCTGGATGTGGTAGTTACACAGGACGAGAAGTTTTGTGCTCATTCCTGGTGTGGAGTTGTTGCTTTCCCTGCTTCTTACTCCCAGGCTCCCATTCCCATTCAGCTTTTTTTTTTTTTTTTTAAATAAAAACCCCTTTTCTGTGTTGTAGGCATTTCTCTAGTCCATCAGCAACTGCAAAGCTTCAGTTTATAGGCCTTGTTCATCTTGGGGTACAGGAATTAAGGTAAAGTATTTTCTGGATTGTAGCTGCTGATATTGGTTATTTTACTACTGATTAAAAAACTTCTCAGTTGTGCTGTGCTTGCTTGGATGGTTGAAGGTCTCTTGGTTAAAAGTTCCAACTTTTCTCATCTCCTGGAGTTTATAATGAATTTTGATACTTTCAAAATACAGGTCGTGGGTAGTTAATTAATCTTTTCTACTTCAGGAGGAACAGTAGACAAACAGCTTTTATTTATTTTTCCTTATCCCAGGAATAACTTGCAAAAAGTTTAGGCTGGAACACTCAAAACCTGACATGAACCAAGTCCCAAAATAATAGGTGGCTTCATTGTTCCCATGAAAGTGTATTTTGCTCTGGATAATGTACTTTGAAAACTGAAGTCTAGACATAGTTGTTATTTTATGGAATCCTTACCTTCTGAATGGGGAAAAAGCTGTGTTATATGCTGTGCTGCAGCCTGCACAGCACATCTTTTGGGAAGGAATCTGTTAAAAGGCTTCCTCCCATCTGAGTAACTTTTATAAGGAAAAAAATGTAACACATTACCTGAGAGGCCCAGTCTTTTTCCATGCCCTTTTCCTTGTAAGTGTGCTATGTTCTTTGCAGCGCTATGTGTAGGGTGAGAACCTGTGGTCTCTCTGCTGTCATGCTTCCCCTGCAGAAGATTTGCAGGTTTACCTGAGGCTGTGAGGCTTCCTCTCTGCTGGGTATTTAAGCTAAACAATCCACTGGGATTTTAATTTTTTTTTTTTAGTGTGTCTTTTCAGGCTGATTTTTGAGCGTTTTTTTTTTCTTTTCCATGCTCCGTGAGGCAAGGACTGACAGAAAGAAACGGAATTTAGAGGAATACTGGAAATGCCAGACTCGTCATGTGTGGCTTTGTGGCAAAGTAATGAGATGTGAATTAATGCGTGACAACTTAATTCATTCTTCACCCTTGATCAGCCAGAGAAACACTCAGAAAATCTTATAAATACAGACTGAATAGAGCGCTCACAGAAAAATAAGGGACCTCTTCTTCATCTTCTCTCTCTGTAATCTGTGTGCAAGAGAAGGGGAGGAGATGAGACTCTCCCAAACATGGTGGTGGGAACTGTGAGAAGCAACCAGGAAGATGAGGGGATTTGTAGGAAAGAGGCTGGTGCATTTTGTGTTGATCAGTGCATGGGAAGGGAGCTCCTCTGGCTGTGCTGAGCAGCCTTGAAGGGAGCTGTCTCAGAAAAGTGGACAGGGGAATGAAAACCATGTCTTTGGTAAACCAGACACTTCATGGGTGGTTAAGTTGGGAGCCTCCCAAGACAGGAAAGATACTATCATAAGGGAGAACCCGTCTGCTGTTCAGATGAGACTGAAGCATTATTTCAGAGAGTTGCCTTGGAAAAGGACTGTCAGATAGATCAGACTATAGCAGACCTCTGCTCTGGGAGTGTCCCTTAACCCACCTTCAGATCTATGGACCTGTGTAGGTCTCCACTTATTTTGTGTTCTTTCTCCAAATACTTCAGGTAAGTGCTTGGAAGAGAAAACGTGCTTAAATAATGACCCTGTGCTCAGTGCCTGCTCAAGGTCTTAGTTAACTACCTCGGAAGGTGCATTTGGAAACTGTCTCTTTTTTCCTGCTTCCTGTTTCAAAACAATGCAGCTGGGTTTGTTGAGATGTATTTTGCCAGCCTTATCTGTCCGCTTTGCTGCCTTCTCAGCGAGGCTGCTTTAGCAGGGGTGATGTCTTGGCTCTGGAGAGCCTGGTGTGTGTGTGTATTACCTGTTAAGGATATGGCAGCAGCTTTGAAGACCTGAGAACCTGCCAGTTTGTGTTGCAGAATAGGACTACTTGTGATTTATATAGGGGTGTGAGCAAGGCTCTGCAGGGCAAACAGCAATGTGAGTTGAGTAAATTGAGTATCATGAGCCACAGTCGCCTGCTAGGACTGCTTTGGGGTGTCAGGTCTAGCTGTCTCTGAGATGTCACCTCCTAACCATGGAGAAGAGATTTGAAGTGTGTCCTGTCATTGTGCACACTTCTGGCGGTTGGACAAAAGCAGTCTCTTTAGTCCTTGCAGTATCACAGTGACTGCAAAAAGGAGGGACTTCTGCTCTCACAATGTTTTTTTGTTCACACTTAAAACCGAGTCTTTGCCTGTCTGGAAAGGCCAGCTGGTTTTCTGGGCCCAGTGTAAGCCCTGCTGTGAGATAGAAACAGGAGCAGGGTTTTGGAGAATTGAAGGTGCTGCTGTGGTTCCTCTAGCACATAGTCACTGCCAATATGCACTATGGGAGAAATTTTGAGTGTGTTGCAGCCCTAACATCCCTGACTGTGTTACAAGTGGGTGTACCAATAGCTGCTTACGTATTTATTTACCAGAGGGAGGAAAATCTGTAGTCCCTGTTAGAGGTCAGAGGCAGGAAAGGATGCCCTGGGGAAAGCAGTAGGTTGAGTAGAAACTCGAAGAGAAGAGTTTTAGATTTCCACTCCTGAAAGCGCATTTAGGGTTCCTTTCCTAAATCTGATCTCTCTTCACATGCCTCTTGCTTGACACAAGAAGGGGCTTCTTCCTCCATCTGCTACTTAAGGCTTTCTCTTCTTGCCCCGTGCCACCACACAGCCTCCTGCCTCAGTGTTTGGTGGTGGTCCTCTCCTAGAGGTGGCTGTAGCCTTTTGGCCTTGGATTGTGTCCAAGATGATCAGCATGGATGTGTCCAGCGAGCAGCCTGGGCGCTGTGGGCACTGCTGTTTTTGAAGGAGGGGAGCTGGCAGGCAGAGGTGAGTAGAGCACACTTCTGCCACTGCTTGTGTGGGTATTCCATTCTTCTCAAACTACATCTGGCTCTCGAGGAGATAAACACGTACCTGCTGCTTGTGGAGTAATTTTGGGGGAGGGAGGTATTTGATCAGGCTCTCTTTTTGCTTGACTCTTGCATCTGTAGCTGTTTGGGCTGCAGTCGTTCTGTGTCAGCCAGATGCATCCAAGATAAGGACCTCTTGTGTCACCAAGGAAACTATCAATGGAATTCCTTTGTTGGTCTGTAGTACTTGAATTACAGAGAGTTTGTGGTGGTTCAGCTTCTTCTGTACCTTGAGTTAATTGACCCTGTTATCTCTGATAGTTTTTTAACTGGCAGAAGTGCACAAACCATGCCCATCCTTGCACGCTTCATGAGTTACTCTTGACTGAGATAGAATGGTTCTAAAAATATAGTTGTTTTTTGTGCTGTTGAAGTAACTGGTTTGTTTTACTGTGATTCTGAGGCTGAGGATGGAGAGTATGTGCTTTGTCTGAGCACAGCTTCTCTTCAATAAAGTTATTCTTTCTTCTGACCTGGGGGGAGGTTAGACCTAGCCTGTTTAGCCAGGTCAGAAGATCAAGGTCCTGACTCCCAGTAGCGCTTAATGGTGCCGTTGTTTTGTGTGCACATGGTTAGAGTTGTACCCAGGCTGAGGACCTGTGTTCTTACTGAGCAGATGCGTGTGAGAAGGGGGAGGGCGTTCTCCTATAGAGATGTCCTGGATCGCTTTTTGTTCCTGCTAATTTCTCTCTCAAATACTGTGAGATCATGTATTGCCTGTGGACAATTTGTTTTCATGGACAACAAGTGCATTAATGAAACAGCTGCGTGAGCTACAGAGGGAGATTGCAAGGCTGGTTGGCTGGCTTGGGCTGATAACGGCTGGCAGATCGCTAGCATGGTTTATAATAATAGGCTTTTTTTAAGAGCACCTGACTTGGCTGGGATAAGTGAATATATTTCTTTAGCCACCCTAGTCTGTCAAATTTTACAGGTGTGAAGGGGCCACAAACTCTTTATTCAGAAGTTGTCAGGTTGTCTTTCTGGTCCTGCAAGGTGTTAACTTGTGGTTTTGAGATGAGTGCTGTTCTCAGGCAGCTGGTCCAAGGAGACAGGACGATTTGGTGAGTAAAACAGACCTATCTCCAGTCTGTAACCTGTCCATAGCACAGATGATCCAAGATGAGGATTTCCAAACCCTGCCCATAGATTCTCTGATGTGTGGAGTAGCTGTTGATATTCTGGGAGCTGCTCTGATGACGATTGCTAAAATGTCAATCTTCGTTTTAATTCCATGCATGTAACGGCAGCTGACTGTATTCCTGTGTTTTGTTTCCTCCTTGCTGTTTTTTTTATGATGCTTCTTGAAGCTTGCTATCTTTAGTAAAAGCTGTGACCTGACCCTTTTGCCTCACGTATCTCTTAGTTTTGTTATCTTTCCTAATGCGAGTCCTACTTGTCTGAAGCAGCTCTCTCCACTGCCAGGAAGTGTCGCTCCCTCGCTGCCCCTCCTGTCTCTTGTTTGCAGCACGCCTTGGTCTGCCATGTTGCCCTCTGGCTGAATCCAGCAGGGAGGGCTTCGCACCACTTGCCTCCCTCAACTTCTGCCTTTCTACCACTGCTTCTCCCTGCTGCTGCATTGTGTTTTAGAGGTGGCCAGCTGTGCCTGCAGGACAGTCTTGTGAACACAGTAACGGAATCTGTGAGTAGGTCCTGTGTAGGAGTCTGAGCTTCTGAAAACCCCAGAAAATGTTAGGAAATCCGAACTTGCTTATCAAGACACAGAAGTGAGGTGAGGTGTTTCTGATCACGTTATCAGATGTGCCTGCAGGCTTCAGAAGCTGGTGGATGCTGGCACATGGATTCACTTATCCCAGCCTTGAGGCGTTAGATGCTCTTCATGTTCCTGAAGTGCTGTTTGCAGTGCTGGTGTTCCTGTGCCAAGGGAAAGCGAGTGTTTAAAGAACGAAGTGGCTGGTAACTTTGTAGATTAAACATGATGAAAATAAAGAATGCTCCTGTTGCAACTTGTTTTGGTTTTGTGGCCCTGATACCTGTTGAGCTGAAGTCACAAATTTGCTTTCTGTGCTGGATGCTGGATACATTTACAACTTCCAATACAGTTTTGCTACGTGCATGATTTCTTAAGGAGTGCTTGTGGCTTAGGTGCTGTGTGAGTGACTTGTAGGATTTGGACCTGAAAATTAATGTATGTGTTTGTTTATTCAGGGAGAAATAAAAGCAGTTCTGCTGTCAGCGGGACCCAGGTTCTTGCAGAAAGGAGCAGCCGGGAAGGATCTGCCCAGAGGATGCCTCGGCAACCGAGTGCGAGCCGGCTGCAGAAAGCAGGAGCTTCTGGAAAGAACAGTGGAGGAGGCAGCAGTACCTAAATAAGGCCTTGGAACTGATGTATTTTTAACAATGTATATAAACTGTGCTTGTTAAAGCTGCTTGTGTTGTGTGTTTTAACTTGACAAACATGATGTGTAATCCATGAATAGAACTGTTGTTTCTGATTTCCAAAACTTCCTTCAGCAATGTGGAACCTGAAGGCATCTGGGACAAAGAAAGAGGTGTGGAGCCTAGAAAAGCCTGGAGTAAGTAGTGCTCAGGTTGCTCCAGGGAGGTCAAGACTCATCTTACAACACAATGCTGCCTCCTTCCCCAAAATCCATTTTGAGACGCTCCTGCTAGTTTTAACAGCAGAAAGGCTGAATCATGAGGTGAATAGTGCTTAGGCAAGTCATCCACTGGTGTCACTGAGTCCTGCAGTGGGGGTGGCTTGCGCTGGAAACCTGACTGGTGGGGGTATCTCCTTGTACTTCCACTGGTGTTGCCCTGTTCATTCATGTGCTTGCTTACTGGGTTTTAGCACCCTAATCTGAAAAACAGTTTGACTGATCACTTAGCATAATCACACAACATTTAGTCTTTCCCGTGATTCATTTATGAAGTGTTTATGAGTCCTTTGCCTAATGGGCCAGGTTAAATGAGATTATGCCAGATAATGGAGAGAATAGCTTCATCACTTATCTTTAGTTAAGTGCAAGTAGCTGAGACAGGTAAGTGGATTTGTTAGAGCTTGAGTGTTGCTCTTCATCATTCCAGAGGTATCCAAGGCTGCTACAGCCTTGGTAGCTCAGGAGCTGTTGCTGAAATCCATCTCCTAATTAGGAAAAAGTGCTGCTTCTCTTTGCGAGGGAGTAGATGGTGTTTCCTAGCTCAGGGAGATCTCATGAACCTGGTTCAAGAGGTGGTAAAATCTCTTCCTGACCAAGAGGAAAAATTATTGGAGAGCACAATACTCCTCCACAAGTTTGGTTGTTTGGTTTTTTTCCAGAATATTAATGATCCTCAGATAATCCTACTTTATAGATTCCTCTTGAGCAATATTGCAGATTAGCCTACTTTTTTTTGGTCTCCTCTGAATAGGCGCAGGGCTGCTGTTACTTCAGAAAGGTGGTGTGTTCTCAGCACATGGCAGTCAGGAGAGACTGGGGCCTCTCCACGGGCGGCAGGTCCTTCAGGGAATGTCCACTTGCTGTGATAGGGATCTCTGTGAATACCTGTGGTCCTCTCCACTGCAGGGGACTGTGCTGCAAGGTACAACTTGGCTTGTCTAGAAGAGTGTGCTGCTTGTGGAGAGTCTGCCAAGGCTTGTCTGACCCTCTGACTGCCACCCCCAAGGGCGACCTGGAGAAGGTCAAACATGACCACAGAGCTTGGGGCGGTGGGGGCATAGTTAGGGGGATGGGGCTGGCAAGCAAAAGGTCTGGGGTTATGTGACTGAAAGTGAACACAAAATCAGCAAAATGGGGCTTAAGCGGTGTCACCAGCACTTGAATGCAAGTGAGGGAGTGCCTGCAAGGCACCACTGTGGAGAAATTCTCAAAAACTTTTCTGGGCAGGCAGCATGCTGGGCTGCCTCTGATGTGTGTGTGTGCTGATGGATGCAGCATGGAGAATAAACATGAGGAACTGGGGATCTGTGTGCAGTTGCAGGGCTCTGATCTTGTTGGCATCACAGGGATGTGGTGGGATTGCTCACGGGAGTGGAGTGTTGTGATGGAGGGACACAGGTCGGCGGGACATGGAGGGGGAGTTGTCTTTGTGAGGCAGCAGCTGGAGTGCCTGGAGCTCAGCCTGAGGATGGGCGAGGGGCCAATGGAGACCCCAGTGGGTCAGGATTACAGAGCTGACCGCTGTGGGTGATGCTGTAGGGGATGTCTGGTGCAGGCCTCCTGAGCAGGAAGAACAAGTGAATGAAGCCTTCTGCAGATGGCTGGAAACAGCCTCATGTTCACAGACCCTGGTCCTCATGGGGGACTTCAGCCATCCCAGTGTGTGCTGGTAGGACAGCACAGCAGGGTGTGGACAGTCCGGGTGGGTTCGGGGCAGCCATGCACAAGATAGGGGAGCCAACGAGGAGAGGTGCTCTGCTGGACCTCCTCCTCGTCACCAACAAGGAAAGGCTTGTTAGGGTTGTGAAGGTCAAACACAGTGACCGTGAGATAGCAGAGTTCAGGGTCCTGAGGACAAAAATCGAGATTGCAACACTGGACTTTGGCGTCTTTAGGGATTTACTTGAAACAGCTGCATGGGACAAGACCCTGGAGGGAAGAGAGGTTCAAGAAACGAGCTTGATACACAAGAAGATATGCAAGGAGAATTGCCTCTGTGGGGATGCTCTTGCAGGACATCCTCCATAGGCACATGCCTTGGGGCTGGTGGATGCAGACAAGCGTCCCCCAGGAGCATCCCCTAGGACTGGGGTGCAGGCAGGACTCCCCACCACCCCAGGGACAACACTGGGTTACACGATTAAAGGCTCTTCTCCATGAACAAAGAGGAACAGAGGAACAATGAGATGTGGAGGACCCCCAAGAACCTCCACAGTACCAGAGAGACCCTGACTCAGCCGCTTCCAGGGCTGGGCAGGAGTGGTACCTGTCATGATGGTCAGCAGAGGCAGCTCTCCAGGTCAGCCCTTGGACTAGAGAGGTGGCTGCTTAGGGATGGGGGTACACATGG
>NW_010165976.1:0-12162 GCF_000695765.1 Mesitornis unicolor | reverse complement strand
GAAAGAGCATTGGGGGGTTGTACAAGACTTATTATGGGATGTGCAGGGGGAGGAACCAAAGCTGAGGAAAAGGAAGGAGCGAGGTGGTTTGGGGACCCACAAATGTGGGAAAACTGAGGGAGGATATGAAAGGGGCTGTGTCACCTACCAATTTGGGGTGTATGTGACTGCTGGGGACACACACTCAGCCTCGCTGCTGGCTGAAGCTAGGGACATGGAGCGTCGACTGTGGCCACTGGGTTTAGCAGCACCTCACAGAGCACCCCACAGGCATTGCACAACGGATGCTGGTATGGGCTCGCAGGCACAAATAGCTACCAGCAGCATCTGTAGCCAATGACTTGCACTGGCGCTAATGATTGACTATTATGGGCAAAACAGAAAAAAAAGGGGGAGAGAGAGAGAGAGAAAGACAAAGGTGGGAAGGGAAACTTCTGTGAGGAGCGCTGAGCTCCCAGGTGAGCAGCACCTTGGTCTGCCCTCCAGCTGTGACAGTGGTGGTGACGTGTTTTGTGCTTTATCCTGTTTGTGCCGCTGTTAGGGTGCTCAGTGAAGTGCAGTGTTGCACACCGACCAGCCGCCGGCTTTCTGCACAGAGCTTTTTTTTCCTAACAATTCTTTACTTTTTAAATGGTTGTGGCGTGCGATGGGGTTTTTCCTTCTAGAATATGAAGAGAAATCGGCAAAAGAAAAAGCAGGGAAAGCGTGGGAAGAGACTGGAAGGAGCTCAGCTCTAAGACTGCAGGAAGGGCGAGGACTGCGACGTGAACACCCGTATACTGCAGCGCGAAATCGTATTGTATCACAGCAGAGTGGCGCAGCGGAAGCGTGCTGGGCCCATAACCCAGAGGTCGATGGATCGAAACCATCCTCTGCTAGTGGGAGTTTCTTTATTTCTTATTCTTTTCCTTACCCTTTATCCTTTATTTCTTTTTTTTTCCCCCTTACCCTCCCCAGGGTTGTTTTTCATTTTAGCCTTCCTCCTCAGGTTGTGCGGCCCCAGCGAGGGCCCTGCGGGTCACCTTAGCGATCGCTGCCCGGCGCTGGGAGAGACAAAATGGAGGGCGATGGTAAAAAAGAAAGAAGGAAGGAAAGAAAGAAAGAAAGAAAAAAAGCTGTGGCCCGTACGGGGATCGAACCCGCGACCTTGGCGTTATTAGCACCACGCTCTAACCGACTGAGCTAACCGGCCCCGGTGCACTAGTCTCCCACCCTTGGCCCAACCTCCCTGCCGGCTCGGTGGAGGGCTGCATTGCACGAACGGTGGGGGTTCTGCACGGCCTGGGGAACAGGTGCGGGGCTGGGAGTTAAAAAAAACAAAAGTGGGGAGGAAAAAAACCACTTAGCAGAGGATGGTTTCGATCCATCGACCTCTGGGTTATGGGCCCAGCACGCTTCCGCTGCGCCACTCTGCTCCTATGCTTAGGCTGTTTCTGTGCGCACTCAGATCAGTTTCGCCTGCCCCGGCCCTGCAGAAAGCAGCAGCGCTGGGCGAGCAGGGTGGCACCGTCACCCCAGATGCAAGAGGATGCTGGCAGCCCCGCTGTCCCTCCAGACCAGATGACCCTGGCGCGTGACTGTCCTGTCTGCCGTAGGAGCCTCGACCTTCTCCTGAGGACCGGAGATGGAGTCCTCCACCGTGCTGCTGGAAGCTGAATGGAGAAAAAGCCCCACTTGGATCTTCTGTTTTCTGGCCAGTCTGGTAGAAAGTAATTGGATACAACTGCCTGTGCATAAGGTTTTTAGAAAAACAGGCAAGTATCCCATCGAAAACATAAAAGAATGAATGTGGGTGTTATTTTGCAGGAATTTCTCACAAATTACGGGGTCTAGTTTGCAAAACTGCTGGCAGTTGGGAGATTTAAATATTTTTCAAAAACGCAGCAAGACAAAAGAGAACATAAAACTTGAGACCCAGGCTACTCAGCAAATCACACACCTCATATCCACCTCAAACTGCATTAGTGCATCCACACCAGCTCCATGTAGCAAGACTCAGGCGTAAAAGGAGGACATCCTGTCACTGCTGCAATCTGGCTCCTCATTTTGGAGAAGCTGGGGAAGCATGTCACCTATGTGGTTTCCTAGCACAGTGCCTGTTTGACTGGTTTGACTTCTGACAATGTGTACCAGAAAATAGACTCCCACAGCCTATTTTCAATGGGTGCAAGGAAGTGAGGTGGACCTCCTGTGTGCTGTAATTATGCCATGTCGGTAATACACCACATCTTTTGGCTAAGCGCTTTCCTCTTCTGTGTCCTGGGATGACAGTCCTCAAGAGTTGCTGACCCTCTCAAGATGTTCCTACATTGTAGCATCTCTCTGCTTCAGGCACTTTGTTGAATTTTATTGATGAGCTTGACTGCTAGCATCCAGTCAGTGGGGTAACAGCTGGACCTTTGGCTGGAGCCAGTCGGGCCACTCCCAAGCTCTGTCCCCTGGTCCTGCCTGCTTGGCACCTTGGTTTTCAGGACCTGCTAGGGCACTGGGACAAGTGACAGAAGCACACCATCTCACAAATGTTTCACCTTGATCATCCAAGGAGGTCACCCAGGCACCCAACAAAGGCTTGATAGAGCTACTGGCTAGCGTAGCTCATGGGGCACTTGGCTGCCTGCATGGTGCAAGTCTGTACCTTGCCCATGAGGATGCTGAGGTGCATACAGGGGCCATGCTTAGAGAAAAGGACATCTCACATTTAAGCCATGTCTGAGTCTGAGAACTGGGCTGCTGCAGAAGGTGCAGATGGGAAGTAAGGGCATACTTTGGAACCCTGAAGACAGTCAAGCACTGGAGCAGGTCAGGCAGCCTCTGTCTTTGGAAGTGTTCAAGACCCAGCTGTATGAAGCCCAGAATAATGTGGTCTGACACCAACAGTGGATCCTGCTTTGAGGATAATCTGGGACTAGAGATCTCCTGGGGTCACTCATCTCGGGATTGTTCTGACTCAAGAGCTGTGTCCACATCCTCTGCTTCCCTGCAGCATCTGGTAGAAACTGCCTGCTCCTTCAGCCCTTGCCCACACCTTTCTTTGGGAGCTGCAGTGCTTCCCCTGCCTCTTCCCGTAGGAAACTCCCCACATTCCCCATTCCTCCATGCTTCTCCCACTTGCTGTGGGAGTGACAATCCCCAGCCTAGGGGCCATATCATATAGCAGATATTTGCAATTTTCGCTTTTCAAGACTAACAGAAGATAGACACACAATATGGAAAAAGATTTGATGAAGTGAAAGGGCATGTATTTCCTGTTTAAAATGTGGCAAATTTCCCAAATTTCCATGCTTTTCATGTAAATTCTCCCTTCTCTAACTCATTCCCTCCCCCAAAGCCCCTGCCAGTTCCATACTTAAAACTCACTTCTCCCCAGATGTCCCTGCTCAATGTTCTGGCCACTCAGCACATCCTGATCTATGCAGCCACCTCAAAATATTACTTCTGTTTTCTTTTTTCACCCAGTCTTGGGCTTTCCTTGCACTCTCTCCATTCCTTTCCCTCACACTGTTGAGGCCATGCTTGTTAGAAACAGCCCAGGCAACATGGAGACAAGGATGCAGAAAATAAGTCTGTACTCACATTTCCAGCCCAAGTGTTCACCAACGGTCAGTCTGTCACCCCTGCAGTGCTTTGCCACTGGTAGTAGGAGGCTTTTTCCCATGGAACAGCCTGATGGCTCAGGAAAATCATCCTTCTCAAAGAGTCCTTTTAAGGCAAGTCTTCCTGGAGGTGCCTCTTGTTTTACCACTCCACTGCTGCATCCTGAAATGCTGTTTTCTTTCATACTCATATTCCCATACTGCATGGATGTGTCTGGAGCTGTACCTCTCAGATGCGGTTTTGAGATGTTTTTGGGTAATTCTTCCTGGAACCAGTTTTCAAAGAGTTGTGAATAGCAACTCAAGGTATTTGAAAACCAGCACAGAAAGGACATCGAAGTTCTGGAGCGTGTCCAGAGGAGGGCCACAAAGATGATCAAAGGGCTGGAGTACTTCTCCTATGAAGACAGGCTGAGAGAGTTGGGGTTGTTCAGCCTGGAGAAGAGAAGGCTCCGGGATCACCTTATAGCGACCTTCCAATACCTGAAAGGTGCCTGTAAGAAATCTGGGGAAGAGTTGTTCACTGGGGTATGTAGCGATAGGACGAGGGGGAATGATTTTAAACTAGAAAAGGGTAGATTTGGGTTGGATATTAGGAAAAATTTCTTCAATATGAAGGTGGTAGATCACTGGAACATGTTGCCCAGAGAGGTGATGGAAGCCCCATCCCTGGAGATATTCAAGGTCAGGCTTGATGGGGCTCTGAGGAAACTGATCTAGTAACAATGTCCCTGCTCACTGCAGAAGGGACCAAACACATTCTATGATTCTATGATCTGGACATGATCCTGGGCAACTGTTGTGGTTTACGGCTGGGCTGGCCACTAAATCCTGAACAGACGCTCTCTATCAACCTCTCTCACCTTCTCAGATGGGAAGAGAAAAGAGAATAAGGGAGAGAGACTTTATGGGTTGGAAAATAAAATGAATAGGTTTAATGAAACAATAATACTGATACTACAGGATAATAATGTAAATAGGAAAATAATGAAATATACACAAATATGTACATATATATATGCAAAACCAATATAAAATCCTCCACCCACCCTCCCCCAATGACGAATATGTCACCAGAGGCTCTGCAGAGACGGTCACTGGAAAAGTCCCAGACCAAACTCAGCAGCAGTGGGAGCTGATGCAGAACACACGAATCAGGATCAGAGGCAGATGAACCAGCAGGATTCTGCTCGGACTTCAGCCATTGCAGGATCAAGACAGATGGAAGGATCCAAGATGGAAGGATCGAGACCCTTGTGATCCCTCAGCTTTATACCGAGTATGACATATGTGGGATGCAATACCTCGTTGGTCAGTTTTGGGTCTGCTTCCCCCCCTGTAGGCACAGACACAGCACCCATGGTGAGTCAATTGGCCTTGAGATATTCAGTAGCAGCACACTCTCTGGGAAAAAACATGTTGTTTTCAGCAAGTTCAGCCACTTAGAAGAGACTGAGTTGAAAAGTAAAATCACTAAATAGAAAATGAGTTCTATTTAGCTCAAACCAGGACAGAAACTGACATTAGGTGGCCTTGCTTGAGCCAGGGGGGGTTGTACAAGATGACCTCCAGAGATGCCGTCTAACCTCAACCATTCTGTGATTCTGTGAACATGCAGTGGGATCCCTAACCCCACCCACACAGCCGGAGATGTATCATGGTCATCTCTCCAGAAAAGAGAATGGATACAGGGCCATGGACACTGAATTTAGCTTCTTGGCGCTCTTCTGGTACAGCACCTGGAGGTCTTTTGAGTATACCATGCTGCACATCCCTTGATTAAGGTGCAGTATAGGTGTGACTTGAAATGTCCTTGGTTGCCGGTAGCCCCCAAGGTTGTCAGGTGTAACACAGGCTTACAGGAAACTCAAACCTTGCTGCACTGTACCAAAGTAAGATGATGTAGGACATTTCCAGCAATGCTCAGTATCTGTGTTTAAGCAGTCAAATCAAGCTTGTCTCAGTGGTTCACTCTTTAAATGCTGCTGATTGTACTGTCTAGATTGCTGGTGACTTTGATGGGGATGTCAGTGCTGACTTCTGTATAGATGCCTACAGCTGGATGTTGTAACCTTGAACTGAACCCCATCCCTATATGCAGTCAACTGAATCTCTCTCCTTACTCTTTACTTTCTGGTGGGAAGAACTGATTACTGTGGGATGAACTATATCAGTAAGTCAGCAAACTGTTGGTGTATTTTTCCTGAAAATACGCACAACTCTTTTTTCTGAATTTGCTGGAATTTTGCTACAAGATATGTTTGTGTATGCTGGACTCATGTGTTCTTATGACATGCTTGAAAGTTAACCATGTGTAGAAGAAGGGAAAAAGGCTTAAATATTTTATAGTTAGTGTACAGATTTTATGGCTTATTTCCGTAGTCTGTATAATATTTTGGACAGTTAAATTAAATAAATTAATTTGTTAATTTTACAGATTATGTACATTTCTTGGCATTTTCCAACTAAGGCTAAAATGTCCAAAGCTTTTACAAACTTTGAAGAATGCATTAATTCTTTGATTTTTTACCTTTCAACTGTGAACAATTTTCAGGAAATCATTGAGAACATCTAGGCAGAGGCACCTTGCTGGAGAATTGTCTTTTCCAAAAGGTTTCCTTCAGAACATGCTTTACTTCTTTGTTTCATAAGCTGTAGATGATTGAGTTCAGCATAGGAGTCACTACTGTGTAAGAAAGAGCCACCGCTTTTCTGCTGTTTCGCAGGAGACTGGACTCTGGCATTAAATGTTTCAGGCCAGCTGTGCAGTAGACCAGTGTCACCACCACCAGGTGAGCAGCGCAGGTGAAAAAAGCTTTGTGTCTTCCTTCGGCACAAGGCATTGGGTGGATGGTATGGATTATCTGGATGTAAGAGGCTGCTATCAAGATAAATGGGATCAAAACAACTCTAACAATAACAACGAACACAAGAAGCTCAAATAAGTATGTGTCTGAACAGATCAGATCCAGAACAGGGCGGATGTCACAAAAGAAATGCTCAATCTCCTTTGAGCCTCAAAAGGGGTAGCTAAATAGACAACCAGTGAGTCCTACAGAAATGGGAATGCCAGCAGGCCAGCATGCTATAACCATGTGAAGGCACACTCTGCTGTTCATTATCACAATGTAGTGTAAGGAGTGGCAGATAGCAACATATCAGTCATATGCCATGATACCCAAGAAGAAACACTCAGACATGATAAAGAATATCGTAAAGTGAAGTTGTAATGCACAGGTGGAAAATGTGATGACCTTTCTCTTCAACAACAAATCACAGAATCACAGAATCACAGAATATCAGGAGTTGGAAGGGACCTTGAAAGATCCCCCAGTCCAACCCCTGCCAGAGCAGGATCACCAGACCAGGTCACACAGGAACACGGCCAGGAGGGTTTTGAATGTCTACAGAGATGGAGACTCCACGACCTCTCTGGGCAGCCTGGGCCATGCTCTGGCACCCTCACAGTAAAGAAGTTTGTCCTTATGTTCAGGTTGAACCTCCTATGCTCCAGCTTGCACCCATTGCCCCTTGTACTGGCATTGGACACCACAGAGCAGAGCCTGGCTCCTTCCTCCTGACACTCGCCCTTTCCAAATTTATAAACATGAATGAGGTCTCCCCTCAGTCTCCTCTGCTCCAAGCTAAAGAGCCCCAGCTCCCTCAGCCACTTCTCATAAGGGAGATGCTCCACTCTCTCAGTCATCTTTGTGTCTCTGAGCTGGACTCTTTCAAGCAAGCATTTTGGGCACTATGTTTAGTGTAAAGCAAATTTCAATCAAAGCCAAGTTTTTGAGAAAATAGTACATTGGGGTGTGCAAGGCAGGGTCAGCGGTTGCAACTATGATGATGAGAAAGTTCCCTGTCATTGTGATTAAGAATCCCCTCAAAGAGGAAGACCTGAAGAGCGGCGAGGTGGGAGAACCCCTGCAAGGTGAAGTAGGTCTGGTTTCTGAGCCCTGGCACTTCAGTAGCTTCCATGTGAAGGTGAAGCAGCACAGCCTGTATAAGCCAACATGGAAGATGTGAGAAGAAAAGTCTTTATAGAGATGAAGAGAAAATAGTGAGCATCTCTGAAACTAGTTCCATTATTTAGTAAGTCAGACAGTCAAATACAGATGGCAAATAAATTTTTAAGAGATACATTAAAAAAAGTAACACAGGATAAAAATGAGGTAATAGAAAAAATGGTGAGCTCCAGTGCAGAAGAGCTAGGATCTTTGTTTTAGTTTGTCAGTTTTCCTTTTTATTTAGTCTAGAATGTTGTCATGCCTATGCCGTATTTTAGTTCAACTGGTATTTTCTGAAATAAGTTCTTATCAACAGTTCACCTGGTTTTTTTTCTGTGTGCAAAATATGAATTCATTTCCTAAAGAGCTGAAATCTAATCATAGTCTCTGCTCTATTTTTAGAAAAAAAATGTTTTCTCCTCTTTTCAGATGGATGCACATATAGATGTATATACAGATTTCAAATAAGTAAAGGAGAATAAAATCGTTGGTGGTATAGCCATATATTTGAAGCTTGAACAATTAACAGAATATATGTTTGACTATTTAGTCTCATCACTGCTAAAATATAAAAAAAATGCCCTGCTAATGTTGTGATTATTTTTAACTATCATTGGTCTTTATTTCAGTGCTACTGAACAATTGTGTATGAATTCATTATTATAAGAATTTTTCCTTTCGTAGAGAGTCTACAGTCTGCTTGTCTGTATTTAGATATTTGTGTTGTAGGTAACCACAACTGAAGTAAACATTTAAATCACCTTCTCAATTTATGTCTTTACATCAGCTACAAAGTAAGTAAAATACTGATAACTGTACTTCTCATTTAATCCAGTTATCTTTATTGCTGAGACCATCTGGGAATGCCATTCATTAGCATAGAAAGGAGCAGCCACATGCATTGCAAAAAAAGCAGCGTTAGCTGGGAAAGGTCCACCCCAACAGTTTGCCATTAGGGCACCCTCCAGCTTGCACTTTGATCATCAGCACTGGTTGACCATCCTACATTCCCTCACAGTAAAGTGAAGTTACAACTCTGCATTGTTACAAAACACAACCCTCTTCAGTACGTTGACATCTTGACCTGTGTTCCCTTCTCATCATCTTAGTGGTCCACTTCTGAACTCTCTTCTGTTTATCAATCTCTTTCTTGTATAGAGGGATCCCAAAATGGGACACCTACTTCCATAGGTGACCTCGCAAGTGCCAAGCAGAGGGGAATGGATGTGTTCCTTTCATCAGCTCTTGCTAACACAGCTGGCTAGACGATTACTCCTCTGCAATGCAGGGACACACTACTGGCTCATGTCACCAGGAGCCCTATATCCTTTTCTGCAGAGCTGCCTCTCAGATGGTCAGTTCCAGTCTATACCTATCCATATTTTATGACATGGCCAGAATGTCTTTGGCCTTTGTCTTGAACTTAATGAAGTTCCTGTGTATGGCCCTCCTCCCCGTTCCCAGTTTTCTTTCATCCAGAAATTCCTGAGGATGTTCGCCACCACATCTTCCCAGTCACAGATAAATTTGTGAAGCAGCATTAGTCCCAGTATCATCAGTATCATCCCATGAAGAATGCCTCTTATAGCCAGCTACCACCTAGACTACGACTGTTGACCACACACATTAAAACTTCTGTGGTCCAGACCACCCTAATATTTTTCCATCCAGTTTAGATCTTCCCAGTTTGACTACAAGGCTACTATGTCAAGAATTACTGAAGCGTTAAACGACATCCAACACTCTGCCCTCATCCACTCTGAGCCAGTCATCTCATCATGGAAAGGTGGCAGGTTGGTCAGGAATGACATGTTTTCAGTAAATCTGTGCTGTGACACATCCTTTCTTGCCCATCGTGTGCCTGGATGTGGCTTCCAGGAAGCTTTGCTCCATATTCTCCCTTGAGGCTGATGTAAGGCTGACATTCCTCATACGTTTCTTCTTGGCCGTCTTAAAGATGAACACATTTGCTTTTTTTTCTGTCACTGGGAACCTACCCCTGTTTGTCAAAGATGACAAATACCAGTCTTGCAATGGCATCAGCCACTTCCCTCAGCACCTTCCTCTGCATCCATGGTTGGATGTCTTCTGCGATGGTAGCCCCTCCCTTTCCCAAACTGTGCAACTACTTCCTTTCTTCAAAAAAAGACTCATTTCAAAGCAGGGAGGAGGGGTTTTTTTTTGTTGTTGTTATTTTAAAAATCTGTATTTTTACAAGTGAAATATTTTCCTGAATGATCAAGAAAAGCTTTTGTGTTGTTTCTGCAAACAGCCTTATGGCAAACATCAGCAGCTGAGATACCTGTTTACATTTCCATTACAATCTGTGAATAGAAACAACAACTCCCAGGTGTTATTTTTGTTCATTCTTCAGAAGTAATCTAAAATAAGCTGATCGCTAGAAGTACTTAATTCTCTTACATCTCCATTGAAGTCTTAAAGTATAGTTCAGACATCATTGTGTACATTGCAGACATCTGGAGTTTTCAGATTCAGTCTCTTCTGACCTTTAAAACATTTAATTACTTTTTTTTTCCTTGAGCCATCTATACTAATAAGAATTTTTCTTGTCAATAATCATTACCAAATGGCGTGGAAAATATTGGTATAGCTCAATTTTCATGAGAAACAATTCAGAGTTTCTTATATAATGCCTTTTTTCGTGATTTTGGATACTTGGATACCTTTTCCTGCCTTTGGGGCACCACTTCAGGACTGTGAATAGTTTCCTGCAGGATCCCCAAGAAGTAGTGAGGCTCAGCTGCTCTGAGCTACATACTATCTTATGGTGCCTCCTGAGATAGGAACCTCTTTCTGGATTCATTGTCAATTATACTCAGAAGACAAAACATCTCCCTTGGTATTGCAGCAGACTGTGAACAATTTAAATTAATGGAAGATAACTTTTTTTTAAACCTTGCATGAGTAGAAGCAATAAAGTTAACAACAATAATTAGTTAAATATTTAAATGTGTAATAAAGTTTAAATAGTAAAGTGTTTTTCTTCATCTGAAGGTAACAGGAGGAGGAAAACACCTTTTGCTAGATGCCTTGTTTGAATTATTAATCAAGTCTGTCTTTATGGAGAGAAAGGAACTCCAAATCAAACCAGACAATTTCTTTTAGCCATCTGAGGATGGGTTCATCAAATTCTGAAGACAGCTGTCTCTTTTTAGTATCAGACAGGTAGTAGCAGAATGCCATTTAGATAAAAATTCCATAGGTGAATGGATAAATTCAGGCGAAATGTATCCTACTTGAACTACAGCTCTGCAGAAAATAAGAAATTCAGCATCAATTTTGAAAAGTGTCCTAGATCCACAAAGAACAAGGTATTCTGTGAAAAGTAAGGAAACGTAGTAGCAAGTCAGAGAGATTCACTGTACCTAACTTCAGACATCTAAAATCCAGTGGTTTAACTGTTGTTTAAATATCCAGTGACTTTTAAAATGCTCTAGAGTATCCAAGATATCTGCTTAAGACCGGCAAATACACTAGAGAACCGCAGAGGAACGTTACTACAGGCCAACTGAGATGGCACTGAATACCTATGTTTGTCAAGTGGTTTCAGTTCTAAATTTCTACATCTGAGCTTCTCATAAAGTCAACTGCCCTATAATCAGAGAGGAACAGACACTTCTAAAGCATAATTCATCATAGCCTCAGAAGTCCAAAATGTGCAGATAAGTCACAATGTTTTCCATTTAGGGAGCATGTTGGGAAACCAGGTGACTAACGTGCAGAGTTTGTACTGCAGATATCTAAGTGTTAATGGATATCCATCGTAGTAAATAAAACAATATACACATTTTTGGGCCTGGTTAATTAGGTCTATTGTAGATACATGTTCAGGGACAGATAGATGTGTATTCTTGAGTTTGGAGCTCTGCCTAAACTTAACCAAGGCGTGAGAAAGCTTTTCCTGTCTCATACAGCTTTGTGTGGTAAGTGGTACCTATTTCTTCCTATTTTTGCCAATCCCCTCTCCAGTTGTTCCCTTCCCAAGACCCCAGAGATGTTTCCCATTAGCCATATTTTGCTCTGCTAACTGCTCTCAAAAGCTGTATTTCCTTACTGTGATGATCACCCCTGTTCCTATGCTGTCTCTTCACTGCTCATTGCACTGCTAGACTCTTCAGTGAAACATGAAGCTTCACTAACTGCTATTTTACTTTTTTCAACCACGTTTAATATAAGAACAAATATAGCAACCACAATTTCATAAACTACAGAAGATTTCCAAACAGCCATTTCTATTTCCTAATTGTTATCAAGGAGAATAAAACTACACATGCAAAATGGACTAATTTCATGTTGGTAAAGACAGTCCTTTCCATTTATCTCCCCTGCTTGAAGGTAAAGGGGCCCAAGATATCTGGGTAGCATTCAGGAACTGCTTCTATGAAGCTCAAGATTGGAGCATCCCGACACGTAGGAAGTCAAGGAAGGGAGCCAGGAGACCTGCTTGGTTAAACAGGGAACTGCTGGGTAAGCTTAGGCGGAAGAGGGAAGTTTATAGATCATGGGAGAGCGGCTGGCCACTTGGGAAGATTATAGGG
>NW_010165975.1:0-19343 GCF_000695765.1 Mesitornis unicolor | reverse complement strand
TGAAAAGCTTATATCCATCAATGGCAGCACTACATGTGTGTATGTGTGATTCATTCCACTGTGTTTCCGTGATATCTACTTATATCGTAGTTATTGCGATGCACAATAGCTTCTAGTTCCTTTTGTTTATTGCCCAGACTGCATGCATTGGTGTAGACAGGCCCTGCCACCTTTTCACAGGGAGAAGTCCGAATTTCTGCCAAGCCATTTTCAGGGACTTCCATGGTTACTAACCCGTCAGTGACACTTGTAACTTGATTGCTGCATGGAAATCTATCCCTTACCTCCATTGGGACGGTAGTCTGAAGAGTCTCACTAGCGCACATCCCACACTAGCGCTTCACCCCCAGGCTCATCGCTAGCGAGTAGTGTTTTATCCCCTTTCCCCCCTCCCTCCTTCAAATATAGTTTAAAGCCCTGTCTATGAGCCCTGCAAATTTTCTTTACTTTTTTTTCAGTCAAACACTGCAAATTCTCCTGAAGTACTTGGTGAAGGTTTTTAATATAGTGGAAGGCACAATCACTTACTACATTTATTGCAGTCAAAATTTCACATAAATTGGTAAAGGACAAACTAAAAGTAAAGTTCAAAACCTAAAGAGGAGGTCCACTGGGAGAAAAGCTAAATATCACAGTCTAAAGGCTGAGGTTTTTTTTTCCTGAGGGTAAATCCAGGATTCAAATATGATGCCTGTTGTTATTTTTCTTTTAATTCTAGAAATTTTTTTAACATAGTACATGAACAAAACTTACATATGCGCTAGCAGGAAGATGCAATAGTTAGCCATTAAAAAGATCCTTGCATATAGAATATACAAATTAATATATACCTTCATGCCAACAAAAGAGCTTTCAGCTTCTTGAAAGCAGGCAGTCAGGCAATTGAGCAAACTTAAAGACCCAGCTCAGTAGGTCATGAATTACACAAATTCAGACTAGAGGAAGTGAAGTCCCTTTTTTGTCTTGGAACCAGCATCTCACCAGGCTTGAACCTATACTAGGGATCCGGACTGCAGTAGAGCAATAAACTACTATGGCTTTACACTTCGCCTTTAAGCCTTCTGCTGTTGTGTTATTGCTGCTACAGAGGAGTCGAGATATATTGAACACTTCCACTGAGAGTTTTTTGGCCATTTTCTGTATTTGCCTTACCTTTTCTAGCAGCAGCTGAAGTGAGAAACTCCAAGATTCCCTGCTCAGTTTGTCACTCTCCCCAGATCCTTCTCAGGGCAGAAAATTTCCCTGTTGGGAAGACTTTCAGTTAGACCTTATTGTTAACTCTAGTCAGTATTTTGAATATAACTTCTTACTCTCTGATAAATCAGCAAAGCTCTACAAAGTCTTGGCCCTTTTTCAGTTTACAAAGAAGATTCAAAAAGCATACAAAATCTTCATATTCAACTTGAAATAAAACTTAGCAAGGAATGAAAGCCAAAATAGAAAAATAAGACTTTTTGTTAATATTAACAGAGCAGATATTAACAGAATATCTAGGAGATGTCGGGTAAACTGAAAGACCTTCTGATGTCTGTTTCTTTACGGTGAGGGTGATGAGACACTGGAACAGGTTGCCCAGGGAAGTTGTGGATGCTCCCTCCCTGGAAATGTTCAAGGCCAGGTTGGACAGGGCTTTGGGCAACCTGGTCTAGTGGAGATGTCCCTGTCCATGGCAGGGGGCTAGGACTGCATGATCTTTAAGGTAACTTCCAACTTAAATCAGTCTATGATTTTATGTCCACTAAGGGATCATTCAGAGCATCTGGAGGAATAGGATGTGTCACATTGGTCTTCTATTTTGAGTTGATGGTAGCACTAAAAATTTATTTGCTATAGAGAATGTTTTGTATCAGTCATCATATTCCATTATGTATGCAGCGCAGCTTTAAATATGACTGCAGGATAATGAGAGATATTCAGGCTATTTTACAGTCTGCTTCAGTGAAAATAACAAAGTTCATGCTCAAAATCTTTCCACATTGGAATCATAAAGGCAGTTCTATTTGCCAGAACAAAGGTAAAAGAAGAAATCTGCAGTAAGATCTCCATGCCTCCATAAAACGTTACTGGCTCAACAGAGGTTTGCTCACTTGATTCTCACGAGCTCAGCAATAAAAATACTCATCTGCAAAGGTTCATTAAACCTCTATGTGCCAATGGTCAGATAGCTTAACTATTTGCTGTTGCATATAGCTGAACAGAAGGTACACTGGTAGACTAATTGAAGTACCAATTATATTATAGTGTATAAGGTACAGAAGAATAGAATTCTAATTCATTCAGTTCACAAGAGGAATTCATTCAGTTCAACATGTGTATTAAAGAATACTTTTTTCATTTGAGAAATTGAAAGATGTGTAGCAAATGAATTTTTAAGAGGAAAAAAAATTGTCAGTTTAAGCAAATAATTTTAATGACTTTCTGCTCAAGTTGTCAGAAGCTATGAATTACTTTTTCTTAATGCCTGACTGGGATGTTGTAATCTGAATTTCTGATATACTGAAATGATGAAAACAGTATAACATAGGATTGAAGTGTAGGAAACATTTTATGATCTTCTCAGGTCCTTACTGCCTCTAACCAAAAAAATGCAAATGTAGCAGATACTGCTGATCTTAATCTCTCCCAATTTCTGATCCTAAAATTTGGGCAGGAGACAAAGTCCCTTTTCATATGTCTAAGAGAAAACAAATGCCTGTGAACTGATCTGGCAGATGAAAAGGCAGCACAGAAAACGTGGCATCGTACATTTAGACAATGAGGTTAAATCAGAATTGAACTTTCTCATTTTATCTTTTCTATGTTCCAAATAAAGCTATTATCTAAAGGAAAACAGTTTGTAGTCAAAGACTGTGGCATGCAAATGGAATTACATTAACACTAAACACATGTCCTGGTTTCACTGGGACAGGATCACAGAATCAGTTTTCTATCCAGGAAAGTTGCAATTTTGAAAAGACTGCAGCACGATTTCCTTAGTGTGAGCAAAGTTGCTTAGTTTGTGTTTGATTTCAGTCAGCACTGGTTTGCAGTGATCAAGGTCTTTAGCAGTTTTTAGTTAGTCAGATGCAGAAGCTGGGTAAGGGAACAAAAGCCAGGGCAGCTAACCTAAGACGGCCAACAGGAATGTTCCATACCATAAATGTCACACTCAGTATAAACTGGGGAGATTGCTGAGGACGCCCTGTCTTTCCTCAGTGGTTGTCATCTCTAGAGGGTCTTGCCTGCCATTCTGCTCCTGAAGCCTGCTCCCCTGCTTATTATGACTACTATGTTGGTTGAGTGTAACTTTCTGCACCTTATATTAATATTGCTATTAATACTGGTTTTTATTATTGTATTAAATCTGTTTCTGTTTTAATTTTAATTGAAGTTAGATTTTAATTTTTTTCTCTGGGACACAAAATTGTATGGCCATAGATTTCTAAGGGTATTTCAGATTCTAATTTTAAAATACAATAACTGAAAAGTAGAGAGAACTAAGAAAATGGAAAAGAATGCTTAGAGGTAAAGTCTAGAAAAATACAAGAATCTAACTTAAAAAAAGAATTATTTTTTTCAGCTGAATGTATTTATAAAATTGTAGAGACCTATCCTTTAGAGGAAGGTCAGTTTTTCTTAAGCTACTTGTAGAAAAACAGACAAACAAACATTTTTTTTTTTACTTTACAGTTGTCACACTCTATGGGGCATAAAGGTATCATTATATCTGCTACAGACCTGCCTCTGTAGTTTTACTTCAACTATCCTTGCCCAAACTTCAACTATCCTGACCCAAACAGCAAGTCTTATGCAAGTCAAGCTTATTCAGTGCCTAAAAGCTTTCCAGTTCTGTAGTCCTATCCTCTGTTATTAGTAGGCTTCAGAAAAAGCAACCACAAAAACACCATTGGTACTCAAAGTGTGAGTTCATGCTTCCAAGATCAGCCCAGGGTCTCTCTCACCTTGCAACTTTTCACCATACACCCAAGTACCACACAAAGAATATTCCTTTTCAGCACCAAGGGCTCCTAAAACCCAAACTCTTCTATGGGAAGACCAGCATCCTAAGGAGACACAAGTCTCTTCCTGCCAGGTCTTGATTCTTCCCAAAACACATTCAGTTAGATTTCTTGAATTTCACAACCTCCTTCCTCTCTTGTTTGGAAGAGAAACTTAGCTGAAGCACAATGGAACACAGATTGGGAAACATAAATTAACTAAGAACTACATGATCCTGTACATGGGAAATATTTTTATACTTCTGCTAATACAAAGTTCTGCTAGAAGGTGCACTAAAATGAAATGCAAAACTGTCACATTAATAATCTAATTAGGAAGGAGTATAATGAAAATGCAGATATTTCTGATTAAACTTTTTTTACCTGGGCTATATTTTGTATGACATTTACTATCAGTAATAACTGACATTAGCAAGTTTTTCTATTCAGTAATGTAATATTGTTGCTACATTCATTGAATAACCAACTTATCAAGTATCACTTACCTACACATTAACATACTTTTGTGCTTTTTTAGTAATCATGTTTCATTTGAATAATATAAGCTGTATGAAATTTATTAATGCACTGAAAGACAGTTTCATTACCTGTATTTTCTTATCTTTTTTAAAAAAATCATTCACAACTATGCTGGACATCATTACTATTGATAGTAGTACCCCTGATAACATGATCTGAAGAAGTGGTCCTACTGTTTAGTAAAACAAAAATAGAAATACAGGTAAAGGCATGACAAACTTTCTTTAAAATCAATTTACGTTAAAAAAAAAAATTCTAGAGTGAGCACCAGTGGGAAAGATCTATTCTCCCTGAATAGTTTGGGACAGGAAGCTATGATATTATGATATTTGGTTTGCATGTGTAACAATAAAATTCCCAGTTTACACATTATCTCCCAATTTATCCCCAAAAAGGGCACCTAAGAGGCTATTAAATCTTTTCCCACATCTTCCCAGCGTTCCTGCCCATAGCAGCATATGAAAATATTAGCATTCTGTCTTACTGTGAATGACCACCAACTGAGACAAGGGAGCATCTTGCACAGTTCTGAAGCCATAATTACAAGCAAGGAGAAAAGAAATTAGTAGATAATTTTTGTTCAGGTAGGAAACTAACTTTAATTACCTCTGACATCATTAAATAATACAATATTCAGATTAGAGTGTTCCCTTGAGAGAACACCAACTTCTTTCATTTCTAAACTGCTTGTGACTGGCATTGTTTATCATATCATAACTCTCCACCTTTGCACCATAACTTACACAATCAGAAGGAAAATACGGCCTTGAATTTGCAAGTCTTTGTCATTAGTCTCTGCAGTACAGTTATTAACAATTGTCGTTAAAGTGTAAATGCACTAGAAACATCTGGCATAACCAAGGAAACAAGGTTCCTCCTCCAAGCTTGTTCTTCACTTCAGTGCTATGAAATACGAACTGATAATCCTGGACAAGTTAGAGCAAGTGCATGACAAGGCATTAGGAGTGACACCTGGTGCCCATCAGAAGAACTGGTTGGGATACAAGAAAATATTTTAATCTTTACTTTAAAAGATATCATTCAGTTACACTTTAATTCATCACTGGAAATAACAGGAATAAATTCTCAAAAAAGATATAGTCTCTACTAACCAGACACTCGGTCCTCATTTCAGTGAAGTTAACTCATTGCAAACATGTACTTAATTAAGTGTTTCTTCATGACTGGTACACAAACACAGATGCCAGGAGGAACTGTTGTACTGTTTTCTGCATTGAAGTTTTATCACTACTCTCAGTATAGTCTTAAAAACAAAGCTGCTTTTTCCACATACAAAGAATAGTTAGAGGTCCGAAGAACACCATCAAAGGGAAGAAAATACCAGTGTCAATAGAATCAGGACCTCTGTAGCCATTTAGAAGTAGCTAGAAGTAGCTTTTCAGAGAGGAGACCTTTTTCTTCTGCAGTACACAAACTAACAAGATCAGGAAACACGTGTGGAAGCATCATCTCCTTGTTCTGTAGAGACTTCCCTATGAATGTTAAAGAAAGCTGGATTCAGTGATGTCCTGGTTTGAGCTAAATAGAACTAATTTTCTATTTGCTGATTCTACTTATCAGCTCAGTCTCTTTTAAGCGGCTGAACTTGCTGAAAACTAGCAGCATGTTTTTCCCAAACAGTGCTGCTAGAAGATATGCTCAAGGTCAGTTGTCTCATCATGGGTGCCGTGTCTGCGCCTCGGGGAAAGTTCTCGCTGAGTTCTGCCCTTCAGCCAGTTCCAAATCTACCAGTGATATCCAGTCATCCAATCCACACTTCTTCAGTTTGGCTGTGAGGATGTCGTGGGAGATGGTGTAGAAAGCCTTGCTGAAGTCACTGTAGACCACATCCACCATTCTCCCTTCAACTATCCATCCAGCTATGTCATCATAAAAAGCTATCAGATTGGTCAAACATGACATCCCCTTGGTGAATCCATGTCAGCTACACCTGATAACCCTCATTTACCTGACATGCTTTGAGATGGCACCAAGAACAATTTTTCCAACTGTCTTTCCAGGGATGGAAGTGACGCTGACTGGTCTGTAGTTACCCAGGTCTTCTCTCTTACCCATTTTGAAGACTGGAGTGACATTGGCTTCCTTCAGTCTTCAGGCAGCTCTCCGGTTTTCCAGGACATTTCAAAGATCGTGGCAAGTGGCCTAGCAATGACTACCATCTCTCTCAGTATGCATGGGTTCATCCTATCAGGACTCATGATCAAAGCATGATCAAAGCCAATATATATGATACGACTGTACAACTCTAATAGTATCATTATAAAGAGGAAGTGGTTGTTAAGTCTCCCTCAAATTACAAATTGTAACTCAGGCCTTTGTCGAAGTTAGTTCATTCACCACATCATCCAAAAATAGTTTTTCTTTGATGCAAAGTTACTTAAAGGTAGTATTGTAAAATAGTGAATGAATCCAAATGATACGAATAATGCCACTGAATGAAATAAAAACAGTCAGAAAGTCAGTGAGCCAGCCTAAGATATGAGGCTTACAACATCAAATGGGTCCAACTAGGATTCAAGAAAACTGAGGAAGCCTTATAGAAAAAAAAATAGGAAAGTTATTGTGTACTAATTTTACAAACATATTTTTTATTGCTGTTTGAGGAAGCCCTTATGAGTGGCAAAAATATCAGTCTATCACTATAATATTTTAGGCACTGAATAATGCTTACAAAAAAGGGTTTCCAGAGACTCAAAGACATGTATTTTTTCAGCTATTCTTCACCTGTTTTATATATTGGAGCTTTGAAAGTACTGAAATACGATTCAAAGTAAAACAAGAACAGTTTAATGAAAAATTTCAAGCTGTAAACTGTCCTTCAGGCTTCTAAGTATACATATTATTCATATGATCAGATATGTATTTTGTATTTTCGCACATGTTCTAAATGGTTTGTTCTGGCATTTGAGGGTGCTCAGATGCATTATGAAGCCCCAGCAGCTGGCACCATGACAAAAAAACCCAAAACCCAGTGAGTAGCTTATCTTATGAATAAATTTCTCAAAAGGCTAATCAAATTTTGATTAAGGCATCTGTCATGCTCTACCCTACAGAAACTGACAACACGGCATGTCAGTGCTTAGAAGAGTGAGTCAAAGACTATGAGCATTCTGTAGCGTTGAGCTCTTTCACAGTGAGTAACACTGACCAGTTATGTATCGTCACTGAACACCTTTGCCAGTAAGTCCAGCAGGTGTTTGCAGCTGTTATCATTTAAGGCAGGCACAGTGTAATGCTTCAACTGTCAGAACAGCATCCTGGTGACCACAATAACACTTTTGCACAGTCTTATTATAGTAATGATCCATGGAGAGGCACAATAAGATCCCACTTGATGAGTACATATTACCTCAGCAGACATTTATATTCAAAGCCTGATACTGCAGAACAACAAGGGCTGTTATTTGACAATATTCCATTTCACAGAAATGCACAGAAATGCATTTAACGGGGAGTTGCCTTTGTCTGGTTTTTAAAATCTTGAAAAAAAGAACGACCATACCTCTACTGAAATCTCTAAAGATTCTTTGGATTCACATGGCATCATGTTATGAATATGCTGCAGCTTTTGGTCTTCAACAATATTTTGAGGCAGGCAGAGTCAGTCATGGTATCACTTTCTATCAAACACATTTCCCAAAGGAAAACAGATTACATAGTACCAAATCCTAGAAACATCTCGACAATACAATTAACCAGTTATCAATTGGCTGGGAGGACAGTACAGCTTTTTATATTACCTCATCAGAATTGTTATTTAACCACAGTAGCTGCACTACTAGAAGTGTATACAGTGCATATAAACTAAAAAAAGCTAATCGTTTTGACAAGTGTATAATGTTCAGTGTGCTCATTAAGAGGAGGCAAAGAGAAGCTTGGAAAAGCCAGGCTACTCAATCTATTTTATATTTCAGCTGTAATACCATAGCCATTGCTTTTTCTAGAAAACAAAATGAATGGTTATTTTTCTTTTAATTGAAAATGTTATTAATGCCATTAAAAATAAATCAAAATTGTCTGTTCCTGAACTAGCAGACTGAAATTCTGCTAACTACACTTAAGTCATAATTCAGTCTCTGAGAAACTTAGACAGATTGGAAGCTCAGGGTTCCTATTGCCATGGGCACCAGTTTAAGACAAAACCTCTCTCTTTAACTGTGAAATCTTTGAAGAACCAAGTATCTGAATAAGTCAGTTAAAAAAAAAAGGGGGAGGAAACGTCTGAAACTTAAGGAGTGATTAAGTTTCAGGAGTGACTCAAGTAAATGAACTTATCAGCACCAAGCACCGTCGACTTTCTGAGAGCTGTTCAACTACAAATATGAACTGGAATTCCATAATGCAAAAAGTACATAATATATGGTAGTGTACCTTCAATGAAGAAAGAACCTCTACATTAAGCCCTTGTGTTACTATTGACAAAGGTGCAGAGTGGTGTGTATTTAACATACTGGTTCCATATACAAATCCTGTGCTTCCCATGTAACAGTAGTTCAGTGGTGCCTACCAAAGTTTTGCATACTGCCTTTAGAAATGGAGAGTACTTCTCAGTGTCTGCAACTTCACACATTTAATCAAATACCAATGAGTATCCTAGAGACAATACTGCTTTAAAGCAGAAGAAACTGCCATAGAAATCGCAATACAACATTTTATGTCTGTATCACCATATTTCTCCTCGGACCAGGGCACAGATATCCAAATGGAGAGGCGGAAAAACAGAAGCTATTTTCCTCAATTCTCCAGCCTCTTCACACACAGGCATGTGCCTAAAAGCATGTGTGTATGTTCTGGTTTTAACTAGGATAGAGTTATAGCTAGGATTGGGCTATGCTTTGCATTCGTGCTGGAAACAATATTGATGATACAGCAACACTTAGTTACTACTGAGCAGAGCTCATAGAGACTTAAGGCCTTTTCTGCTTCTCACATTACCCCAACTAGCAAGTAGGCTGAGGGTGCACAAGAAGGAAGTGCTGGGGAGGAACACATAGTCTAGGGGTATTCTAAACCATATGACGTCATGATCAGCATATAAAGCTGGTGGAAGAAGAAGAAATGGTGGGGATGTTCATAGAGATGGCATTTGTCTTCCGAAGTAACTTCTGCATGAAGGAAACCTGCTTTCCTGGATATGGCTGTACACTTGCCAGCCAATGGGAAGTTCTGAATTAATTTCTTGTTTTGTTTTGCTTGTGTGCTTGGCTTTTGCTTTACCTATTAAACTGTCTTTACTTGAACCTATGAGTTTTCTCACTTTTATCCTTCCCATTCTCTTCCCCATCCCACTGAGCAGAGGGGGCGGTGGCAGGTGGAGCGAGAGTGACTGTGTGGTGCTTAGTTGCCAGTTGGAGTTCAACCACAACAGTATGGGGAACAGCTAACTAGAATCTAATAGAGAACACAGTCTTCAGCATAATTTTCATACTGGTCTATGGCACTGGAAACTCTGTAAAAGAGATACTCTGCTAGTCTCATCACAATTTCTACTGATTCCTACTGGCTACTGCATGGAGCACAGTAACCGGGAATTGCAGGGTGCTCTGCCTGGGACAGGACCAGGAGCTGCCCGGTGTCAATCAAATGTTTCCAGATGTCTCTGAGACCACTGTCAAAACCCCAGTGCCCACAGAAAAAGCCCTACAGACAGGCAGGGGAAACACTGTTCACACCCTATCTCACACTTATTTAAAAAAAAAAGTTACAGCTCTGAGTAGAGGGAGAGGCACACAGATGGGACTTCTGGAGACGCAACCTTGACAAGATGCTCCAGGACAGGAGTATCACTCAGGGACATTCTTGAAGGACTGCAGTCCAAAGCAGACCATGTCAGGCATAGAGGTACTGGATGATGGATGATCCAGAATGGATCCCATGTATGATCCTTTCTAGAGTGTAAGAAAATGAGCAGGAAGCAAGGAGATACACACCACTACATATGCAACCTCAGCCACCCAGGCTGCTCATTGCACACCAAAGGGATTTGGATAGCTGAGGCTAACACACAGTAAAAACAAAGGAAGGTGAGACTAGGAAGGAGAGAGGGAAGGTGTTTGACTGAAGCTGAGTCTGGGGAAAGGGGTGAAAACTGTTTCTCTAAGAGTTTAATTTTTTGTTGTTTTCTTTTTCTCATTACCTGAATCAGTGATTGGAATTTTATGCTAATAAACTGCAGTACCTTGTATTCAGTAAAAGTTCTCTGGGTTGAGACTCTTTTGCTTTTTACAGCCTCATCCACATTAAATTTCATAGGAGTTTTTTTACAGTATTTTACAGATACAGGGGTTTTTTTTATTTATAGACTCTTACATGAGTCTAATTATGTTCTAAATGTAGCAGCACGCAGCTGCCTAGTCACTTCCAGAAATCTAAATGGAAGGATATATGTCTTTGCCCCTTGACAACATGGTGCTCTTGTCATCCTGCAAAAAATTAGTGTTATGATTGCAGGGTAAGATGGCATGTATTATAGAATGCACAAGATAACAGAGCCAGGTCAATTCATATTGAGCTTTCAGCTCCTGATTTACGTGAAGTAAAGCAGTCACATGGCTACTGAATTTACAAAAAAAAAAAAATGTATTAAGCAACATTGCCCTTTCAATGAGATTTTATGCAAAAATGTTACCAGGACAGATTTTTAAAAAATATTTCCTTCACCCTAAGAAGTAATTTTCTCACCATTACATCAATTAAACCCCCTCACCCCAGGAGAAGCAATGACACTTGAATCTCTTATAATTAGTTGTAAGAAAGCAATCAAGACCAGGAATACATTAAGGAGTTTAGGCAGGAGGCAACTAAATGACTTAAAAGTCATTTTCCATTACTGAGTTTTTATGAAATTTCAAAGTTTCCTAACTTAAGCTAGATTGCCAAGTCTCTGATCAGCAGTTCCTACTGGCTGATCCAATATTTTATTTTTTAAACTATCTAAAATTATCATTAATTTCCAATTACTTCCAACCAAAATTTTCAGGTAATTTCTGAGGAATGTCAACATTTACAGATTCTAGAAACAGCTTTTGAACAAGGTTCTCATTTTTCCCAAAATAAGTCCCAAATACACCCTTTGGTTTCTTCCTTCAGGACTGAAAGATACATGTTTTGAAGAATAGCTAGTTCTCAATTTCTCATCTTGTGTTCACTGCCCCAAACTTTCACTTACATTATTGCATTAATTTGTTATTCATTAGAGTTGGACTAATCTTCTCCTCACACTTTCTCAATGTCTGCTGGGAAAACAGGATCAAAAATTCTCAAAAGAGGTCATTTTTACACTGGAGCTTGCCAGAAAGACTATTTCTGAGAGTCGACCTTCAGGCACAAGGGCACAAACAGCGTGAGCCCACAAATTCAGGCCACAGTCACACTTGCTGGGAACAAAAGGAAAGTTATTGTTGGGTAGTTGCTCAGCATGCACGGGAGAGAGAGAAAGGCTGTTTAACAGCACGCCACAGAATCAAAGCATAGAAGAAACACGATAAAAATAAAGTGCCTGCACTGACATCTGCTGAAGATTGTAATCTGAGAAAAGCAGGTTGAAAAGGACTGGCCAGGGACAGGAGTATCAGCAAATGGCAGAACTGGATTTATTCAGAAAGAAATCATAGTGAAGCCCATCAGTTAGACCTGATAACGGAGAGTGTGTGAGTGAGAAAACAGAGGCAGACTTCTGGGGGTTACAGGGCCCAAAGGATAAAGTACAATCTGTATTGGCAACAAAAATCATAGTGAAAGTGTAATTACTGCAGATTTCTTCATTACTGACCCAATAAAATAAGTAGAAAGATAAACCTTAAAATAAACTTTTTATAATATTCTACTATGCCTTCATCCTTGGCAACATACTTATTATTCAAAGTAGATGAAAACTGAACAATATTATGTATTTTTACAGTAGAAAGGATAATGTATTTCTGGAATTATATATGGATTATGCAGGAAAATAAAACTATCTTCTCTAAAATAGGCATGTATAATGCAGTTCAAAGAGTTATCTGTGCCTTAATGGAACTGCTTGAGTTGAAGTTAAACTTTGAAACTTTATCTTTTGATTTTTCTTCCACAGATCCTTCTGAAAATTATTTTTTTTAATTTACTCATTTTAAAACACAGCATAATGTGGTACAGATCTATAGTTAAAAAAGGGACAAGAATACAAATAAAAAAAATAATGTTTATCAATTCATAAATGTTTCCAAAAGCAGTAGTCTAAAATGCAGAAAATTATTCCCAGGGAGCTGAGCTTATTTAAACACAAAATGCCTTATAGTGGACAGAAGGGTCTGGGAAAGAAAACAAAATCTGTATCTCAGTATTAATTACTTCAGAAAAGTCATGTGAAATTATTTTTTCCATGTTTCATTTTTCTAAAGTGGCTAAAATGTCAACACCACTAACATGGCATTTTCATTATTTTTATCATTGTTACTCTATTCCGAGGAAGGTCTAGTCAGGGAAAGACTGCACAAATGAGAGGGTAGTGTAGAAACAAACTTTGAAAGGTGATCATTTAATTTACTTCAGCTCAACACGTAGAGTTAATTAACATTAACTGAAAAACCACTCTACACCCCAAATGCATCTGAAAAAAGGTGTTTGATATAAGAAGAAGAAAGGAAATAGCAGAAAATGCATAGAAATGTTTTAGTTGGTTTGACAAAGCATTGTCTAATAACTAGGGAAAGCAACAGTCTTAGCTAACAGCCCCAGATTGACACTTTATTAGTCATATATTTTTGCATGACCTATGTGACTGAAATAGAGGAAAAAGAATGTTCAGATGCTTACTTCACTGATGTGAAAACTACATCTACAAGAAATATATTCCTAGTACATTAAATAATCATAATTTTCTTTTCAAACATATGGCTGTACAAAACTGTATGCATTATTGCCTTTTGGCTTTAGATGTCAAACATATTTCAGATTTTCAAACATTAAAATCTCAGGTCTAATTGTACATCTAGGCTGTCTCCTAGAAAGAACCCCTGCCAAATATAAATAAATGTATGCTCTAGCTTTTATAAAACTTCAGTGTCTGTGAAGAGGTAAATTCATTGCTTCTGCTGTAGAAAATGACAAAGTCCTTTTATAAGGAATTGTACTCTATGGACAAACAGTATAAAAGGTGCTCCACGTGCTCAGAATTAGTGTTTAATCCAATCTTCTGATGGAGTTGTCTTTGCTAGCCTCAGGGAAGCTCCTAATGCCAATGTTCAATGTAGGCTGAAGTTTGCTCAAAGGCCTCCTTCCATCCTGGCTACACTTGCTCAGCCTTCGAAGAGCAATACAGAAAGCACATTGAAAACTCACAGTCAACATTTTAGTAGAAAAAAACTCCAGCCTATGATGAGTTTGGTATCTGGAGGACATTTTTAATTGCATTAGAATAATATTCAGGTTGTAAATTAAGTAGGTACCTGTAAGTTAGGGAATACATATACAGCTGCAACTCATTGCTAGCCCTGACAAGCCTGTTTTCCCAGCCCAAGAACACTTAAGCAGCATGCATGAAATCTGTTTAAGCCTTTTCTTCGGAGAACTATTTGTTGATTGTTTTAACAGTCTTTAGTAACCATCAGAGTAAAGTTCCACATAAATTATGTTTTTCCAGTGCCATGGAGGCTCCTATTTCTCTCATGAACATAGATAATGGAGGAGGTCAGCAATTAATCTATGTATTTAAATGGAAAACACACAGCATATATACAACTATGCCTGAATTTATGATCTTGAATAAGTCCAGCTCTTCGTAAATTTTAATTTTTCTCTTTGGAAAGCTAAACTGTGGTTTCCAAACCTTGCTCAGGAAATATCTTGTAAAACAAAAACTATACTTTTATGAGGAAAGACTACAGCAAGTACAACAGGAAATGCAAGAAAACTAGGAAAAAACTCTTCCATAAGGGAAAACCAAGAGCCGAGAGCGTGTGTGTGTGTGTGAGTGTGAGTGTGTGTGCATGCACACATCAGTTTTGTGTGTATATGAGAAGCAATAGACTAAGGGCTTAATATAGGGTGCTATGGGAATAGGAGCTTAGCAGCATACGTCTGAGAAAACCAACTCGCTCATAGCTTCATTACCTCAGTATAATATAGGCATCTAAACCCATGGCAATAAAACATTCTTAGATCCTCCATGCATGTCCAATCTAAATGCATTCAAAATCTAAATCTAAATAAAGATAAATATTAAAAATGTAAATGTAAATGAAAATGTAAACGTAAACATAAGTGTAAATACATACTGGTGTCTTTTCTATTTTCAATTTTGACTAACTGAAAGGGCATCGACTGTAACAAATGTGTCCAGGCATTAGTATTACCTGACTAGGGCACAAAACCCTATTGTGGAAGCTGATTTATACCTTTTGAAGCTAGCACAGAGTATTTTTTGAAAATACTGTGGTCCAGTGTGTTTCTTTAGCCTGTGGTGGAGAGGACTTGAAGAGAGGTGTGCTAAAGTGTCAGAACTGTAAAATACAGTCAGAAAAGTCAGAAGATTAATTTCTCCTTGGGGCATAGAAGCACTTGGGACAGTCATGCTACTTATGAATAAATGATGCAGACATCAATTGCAAGGGTTTTGAACGCCTCCTGCAAGACACAAGGCCTCCATAGCCACAACTGATTTTTATCATAGCTGACACTATTTCAGGTGGTTTCATCCAAGATTTTGTGAAAACGTCTCTTACAGCATGGAGAAATAATGCAATGACTAATCTTCAGTAATTTACTGTAATCAATCCACTTAAGTATGCTAGATCTTTGTGTGGATTGTCTACTGCCTACTGCCTTTGAAGGGAAACCATTACACTGTATATGTGAGCTTAGATTTTCAGGAATTAGCTGAGGGTATGTTCGCTTCTTTACAAAATGGAAATAACCTGTTACATAACACATAACAATCTACTGAATTGTACAGCTCTTAAGCTACATGAATGGCTTAGAGCTGGATTCTACAATTGCTAATATGAAAGCTATATTAGCTTTTACTGTACTGTGTTTGTTGACAGATACTTATTTTCTAGCTTGTCTTAGATACTGACTAAAAGCAAGAGACAAAACTATAGCTACCCAGCAAGTTTTGGAATGGTGAACATCAATATCACACCACTGTTATATGGCACTTATCACAAAACTAAATCTAGACACTTCTGTAAACTATAACATGTAGAGATCATCAGCCATCACCAAAATCCAACACCTCAAGCAGTCAAATTCCATGTAGTCATACAAAATGTAGTGTATTTTTAAAAGTTATTTATATTACTACTGAAGTAATTTGGTTTGTGAAGCTTATGTACTATTTCTTATTCAATCTTCATGACACAATTTTATCTCCACTTTACAGGCTTTACCTTTCTAGTTTAGAATCTCCATTATAGGAAGAACAAGAAAAAGAGATCAAAACACAGTTCAATGTGGGGGCATTAGACCTATCCGAGCAGATTAGCACATAAAGTTGAAAGGGATCCCCATAGCCTTAACACTAAATTGCTGTATGGGAACTGACTGGTTGCCACCTGAAAATGTTTGTGGGAAGTTTTCTTTTGTTCTACTTTTTATTACTTTCTACCCTTATTTTCTTCTGAGTTTGGTGTATTCTTCTATTCAAAGCAAAATAAATAAACAAATACATACAAAATCCTCCCAAAACTTAGCTAGTATTACTGCATAATTTTAAGTCTAAACAATGTATTTCTCCAGTCTTCTTGTACTACTGTCACCATACATTAATAATTAATTACAGGCAGCAGATTCTTAACAGTAAATAAGTTTTACTTAGTTAATAAAACTTTTGCCTAAATTTTTCTCAGCATTCTTTAACACCTCTCCATCTAGATACTTATCTCATCACACAAGGTTACATATGCACTTTACATAGTTTCCATAGAAGGCTATTATGACAATATTTTTTAGCTTTATTAGGGCTGTTAGGCTCTGTGTGTGTGTGTTGTACTCTTTAAGGCTACTTTATATTTGTTATTAGACATAAGAATTTTCAACTCTGCAATACCATTCTAAATGTGTCTTAATGAATTTTCACACTGCTGAGTATAGGTTCTCCTATACAAAGAACTTTTGAGTTCAAAATGCAGATACTCAAGGGGAAAAAAAGGTATTGTGCAAGGCAATGAAAAATTCAAATCAAAATTGTCAAATCTAAATTTGAACAAGTCGTATGATCTGATATGCATGCTATATCTTTGATTTCTACACCCACTGCAACCCCCCGCCACAATGTTAGCAGAAATGACAATTCTGGGAGCAGCTTATCTACCCTTCTTCCTTGTCTTCCTTTTTTTCATGTGTTAACCTGTCAGATACTAAGTTCTGGGATTTGACTTTGCTATTTTCTTAGTATTTCTTCAATAGTTTCCCTGACATATGTTGATATTAAAGTGAATGAAGTTGAGGGGATGTTGGTTTTGCTATGCTTAAAATCTTAGATAAAAACTGTTGTAGCAGAGCTTGTTCCCTGTATTTTAGTATAATTGGAAATATCTTCCTTTCCTCAAACCTAGAATCACAGGCATTAAGTACAAAGTGATCATTATTCGATATGTACTTTTAGAAAGAAAACATAGTTCCTAAGATGACAGCTCTACTGTGGCCTGGCATTAGACACAGCTGTCAGAAATTAAATTAGTCAGCAGGAGCAGCAGGAGTGATTTTCCTTTCTCAAAAGAAGGCATTTTCCCAGAAAAGTCAGCTTTAAGAAAGATTAACCTGAACATTGAGTTCCCAGGCACTATAACAGTTTCTTTGGCAATGATAACCTCCTAGAAAATAATTTATGCTGCAGATCTCAGAGAGCAGCTGCCAAAAACTGTGTCTCTAATTTACAAAATTAGGAGTGATATCTCAGAATTGGCCTGCAGATATAATGCCACTGTTGCTCACAGTGTCAAAATGGCAGAGTTTTTTTGAAGTGTAGCAAAGGAGAGGAATGAAAAATATATATTTTTCAATAGGAATACATGGATCCATGGGAAAAAGGTCCCAATAGTAGAAGATACGAGAAGAATGTATGTCAAGAGGAAAGAATGTATGTCATGAGAAAAGTCTTCCCTTTCATGTTGCTTTTCTTTTAGAAAGTAAGAGACTTACACTGCTTTGCTGTTTGTTTGTTTTGTACTCCAAGGTCATAAAGAAGATTATCACCTGCCATTTACACATGAATCAGCCATTCTTAAACCTGTGATTATCAAGATAATATATGTAAGCATCTTCTCCTCCATTAGACCTCTAATCTTCCACAATCAACCAACTTGAAGTTTTACCAAAAGAAAAATAAAGCAAGGATAGAATCCTGTATCAGAACAACCTGTCTTAAAATAACTAACAACATAGCACATAGGGTGACAGAGCACTGGAACAGGCTGCCCAGAGAGGTTGTGGAGCCTCCTTTCCTGGAGACATTCAAAACCCACCTGGACGCCTTGCTGTGTGACCTGGTCTAGGTGATCCTGCTCTGGCAGGGAGGTTGGACTGGATGATCTTTTGAGGTCCCTTCCAATTCCTAACACTCTGTGATTCTGTGATTTTGGAAATTAAGTCACCCAAGCAAATGACATCTCATGGAACAATTAGGTCCTAAAATGACAATTCTACTTGATTAGCATGGAATTTATTTTCCATGTGCTTACAGAGGTAGCTAGAATACTTGTGAAAGGCTTTCTTTTTCACTAAACTTTTAAACCTAGTCATGGCTCTGTTTTATTCCACAGAATTAGTTCAGGAAGTTTTAATCAGAATCTAAGTACAGGATACCTAGAAATTTGTAGAAAATCTGTAAAGACTTTTTATTTTATGTTTTTCACTTTCCACTCTCTATTCAGCCAATCACTCTGGTGATTTTTCTTCCTCCATGGACTGTTTGGATTTCAGTCAAATGGTAGCTTGATTCCACAGGTTATTATTATTGCTGACAACATGCAGTTAGGTAATACTGAGCATTATTCCTTTTCCTGTAGCAGATATAGAACTGTTATGGTAACATTAGATAACACCATACTTTCCTTCACATCAGATTTCCAGAAAGATTAAGGACATAAAGAAAAGATTTCTTTCTTATGCAACTTAGAAAGAATCCCATTGTTTTTTCCAGTTTTATTTCAGAACACGTTTTGGGCATTTATTCATGTGCACAAAATTTATTCTTCTGCATAATGCTATCAAACTGAATATTGACAAATTTCTCTAAGAATGGGATTTTTAAATATGCAGACACAACTCAACTGCATATTTTCTGTGATATACAGACATCTGGAAATTTCCAAGAAAACATGTCATTTGGCTACTAACTTTATTATCAGGATGCCATTCAGCTTAAAATAGCAATGCCATCCTTCTGTTTAACAAAACAGAACTCTTAATCGTTTGTTTTTCTAGCTTCTTTCTCATAAGCCAAGTTATCTAACAGATTTGCTCAAAACCCCAAAAGCTTTACAGAAACAAGTAACATTATTTTCTTTCAGGAGTATTTTAAAATATCTGCCATGAGTGAACTCATTTACTTTGCTCTTCCAAACATGGCCTGATTAAGGAGCAGAAGAGCAAGTGTATTATTTAAGAAAACTATGAATAGGAAAGGACACCAAAACCCTGCAGTGGGAAGTAAAAATGCAGTATGCCTCACAGAACACGAACCTTAAAGTTCATCACAGTCCTAAATTCCACCTTATTTCTTTCCTTCAAACACATAAGGCAAATTCTTGAATGAAAACTAATTTTCACTGGGTAAGCATATTCTCTAATATCATTACCTGTCCTGGTTTGAGCTAAATAGAACTA
>NW_010165974.1:28502-29187 GCF_000695765.1 Mesitornis unicolor | reverse complement strand
TCCCTCCCAACTTAGTGTCATCTGCAAACAGTTGTGGTGTAAAAGTCTAAAAATGGGTCATTGTCTTCAGAGGATCACCAGACAGTGTGGGTGCGGTGGTAGAAAGGCATTTACAACTGTTGGGTGTTCACAGCTTTAGAATAGGATCTGAATAGGGTCTGAAAGTAGTAGGGCTATGTGAATGAAATGTGGAAACTGAGCTTATGTGACCTTCAGAAAGCTTAATTTTTTTTCAGACTTGAAGAGATTATTGGAAATTATTTGCATGGCATTTCTAGTAGGCTGTAACCACAGCTGTTCTTTGCCTCCTTGCCATCTCTGTTTGTTTTTAGATCTGCATGTTTTTTATCTTAAGGGGGAGGGCCACATCTTCCTGTGTTCACCCTGGACCCCAAGCCCAGTGCAGTGGTCTAGACACTTGTGTGGGTCGGTCTGTGTGACCAGTGCCACTTTCAGGGCCCATGCTAAGTGTTATATATAAAAATCCGAGCTGTGTCTGTCTGTCGATACACGGACTTCGGTAGAACTAGGGGAAATGAAGGCGATGCGGATGAACGTGATTGCCGTATTTGCATCTGCTTTGCCGTATCTGGGGCAAGTTCCTGTTTTTTTCCGACGTGCGGTTTCGAGGAGTTAAAGGTGCAAGGGGCCGCGGCATTATGCAAGCCATTAAGTAAAAAGGAAG
>NW_010165974.1:15747-28359 GCF_000695765.1 Mesitornis unicolor | reverse complement strand
TGAGGGACAGGGGGGCTGGTCGCCGCGCCTCCCGAAGCCCGCTCCTCGCCAGAATTCAGCTCTCTGCTGCTCCCTAAATGCTCCTTGTCCCCGCGACCGCTGCCCTGACATGGTCCTGCGGCCGCTTCCCTCTTCTCCTTCATCGCGCCCTGTCAGACTAAGCCTTGTGGTATAAAGACGAAGATGTCATTTAACTGAAAAAACAAGCATGTGTACCCCAGACAGTGCAAATTCTGGTTTTGTATTTTGTTTTCACTGCTGCAGGTGTGCAAAAAAATCGCCTTTATCCTCTAAGGTTCCAGAGTTGAAGGAATTTGGGAGGCAGTGTGTGTCTTCCACCCATTATCTCCTGTTACTCTGTGTCTCCCCAGCCCATCCCCTTGAGTAAACAGAAGCACTAGCAGAAAGGACAACACAGCGCCATCACAGCCACTCTTTTCTGAGATTACGGCAAAATGTCTATGGAAAAGTATTGTGAGGGTGGCAAGGTGTTAAACTTCCAGTGAATGTGAATAAAATTAGCCTGGTTTTGGATTTGATTGCCTTCCAGGTGATGTTCTTTTCAGCTCAATAATCAGGTTCAATGGGGATCTGTGGTTCTGGATTATTGTGAAATGAGTGCAAAAGAAATATCTGGAGAGTACGCAGGCTACAGAAGAGTAGTGGAAAGCATGTTTCAATATCAGCCTTATTGGCAATATAGGTAAATGGAGCATAACTTAAATGTTTTTGGCTATTTTTTATTGTTGCTATTATTATTATTAAAGGCTTTTAGGTGAACTGTTGATTGCAGTGGCTTCTGAGCTGCCTGATTACTTGCTAAGCAGGTCCTGGCAGCTTCTTTGAAGCTGCTTTCTTGGCTTTTTTTTAATTCAGTGTTTTTGGGACTACCTTTCGTCCAATAACCAGTCTTGTTGCTTCTAGTTTTCAGTAGTAAATTTGCAAAACTCCTGAGGTAGTGTTTCATATCACAGGTCTCTGGTCAGTGTGTGCTTGTCACTAAGTCTTGTAGGAAACAGTCTAATATTGCTGTAAATTAGAGATACAGGTTGCAGGACTCCATTTGGAGTTTAAATAAAAATACATGAGGGAGCAGATTTCCTAATATTTTTATGAAGGAGAGGGGAGGTAGAAAAATACCTCAAGAGAAGCCCATTTCTTTGCTATCTCACTTCCTAGGCTGTGAATGATATTGCAGATGTAGGCAGCATCAGTATAGTTACTTAATAATAAAGATGACAAATGAAGAAGTCAGCAAACTGAAGATAACAACAAATTTTGAAACTGTTAAAAAGAAGCTTGTTTGTACAAGGTGGGACTGGCTAATGAAATTTAATTGGCAGGTGGTATTGGGGCCAAGTCTTAAGTGGAGCCAAAGAAACCCAGATGTACTAGTATGGAAAACACCTTTTAAAATTTGAGACATAACCTAGTCAGTAGTTGGGGTTTTCGGAGTCAGAAGTAAATGTCTTCTGTACTACTGAGGTGCTCCATGACTCTGGGTGAACCACTCCGCTTGTGTGTGTTGCTTTCTCCACTGTCCTTTTCCTGTCTTGTCTGTTGGATATTATTATTAAATTTCATGACTGCTGGTTTCTCAAGTTCTGTCTGGGGTATCTGGGCAGTAATAATAGAGAGTAGTGTGACTACAAGGAAGCCTCTGGGTTGCCTCTGTGAATCAGACTAGTTTTATGCTTCACATTCCAGTGAGCACAATCTGGGATTTCCTCTTAAGCTATAAAATGACTTAGTCTAGTTATATGCAGCATAGACCATATGAAACAGGAGTTTGGAGCTTTCAGGCTTCCTAAATATTGCTGTGTATTGAATAGAAATTGTCTGTAGTGGGTTTGAGCCATGAGAGACTCATTGAAGTTCTGCATTTCTGCAAGAAATAGGTACCACATAAAGATTCATGTATTTCTTGCTTCTGAAATGTGCTCTCAGAAGTTTTAATTTGATTTGTGGAGATCAATTAAACTTCAAGATTGTGGATTTTACAAAAATGTCTATGTGAGTGTGCATTTATTTATCTTTTTTATTAAATTATGAATTGTCATGGCTGAAGAAATCTTGGTTGGGTAGTTTGTTTTCATTGGTATTATGGTAGACAGTGTTCCTTTTATTTGGTGTTTCACTTCTCTTTTTCGGAGTCTGGTTTTTCAAGGTGCAGTGCTCCTTGCTCTTGTACCTCAAAATACCTCATCATTGTGACTCATGACAAAGGAAACCTTGAAGCAGTTTGGAGAGAGAGGCAGGCTCTTCCCCTGTAAACTGAAGGGAAACATACCTGATAACGTATCCACTAAGAAATCTTGTGCAGCGTAGCACTTACTGTAATTTTGAAAAGAACAGAAATAGAGAGCAGTGCTGCAATACTGGTACCCAAAGGGCATGTTGTATTCCCTTTGTGCTCTACTGGCTGATGGTCCTGTCTTGCATAGATTCTGTCCATCTGTACTGATGCAGTATTAGCAATTCACCATAATGTCAGTGTAAGTGCATGGAACACCAAAATGCTTCTAAGAAAGCTAAAACAACGTAGTAGAACCCCTTTGAAATTTTGTTAATGGGCAAAGAGTAGCAGTCAGAGAGATCAAACTCCTAATAAATGCAATGTGTGTACTAGCTGCTTTCTCTGGGTGATCATCCTTTACCTGACAGGATATTAAGTGCTGTGTTGGTTTCTTTTCCTGTGTCAGCTATTTGGGCAAAGGGTTACTTGGGCTAAATTTGCATCCTTGTCTTGAGTTTCAATAACTAAGGAAATTTGAAACGAATGTCCTTACCTCATTTCTTCACTAGAGGCATTTACTAAAAGATGTCTTCACATACGGCTTCTACAGGAACTACTTTAGCAAGAGCTGTGATTAAGACACCACTTTTTCTTCTCCTCCTTTCCCCCACTAGGTCTGTCTTTGAGGACTGCCCATCTGGTGAACTCCTGCAGCCAGAGAGGTGAGAGCAGAGCGCTCTCACAGCTGGTGGATAAATTGGGAATAATAAATTAGTCAGCTATTAGATTAGGTAAGAAAATAACACTGAACAGAACCAGTTTCCTGAGTCTTATGAGTAGCCAAAAATAATTTGTTTTCAAGTGCAGGAAAAGGCATTTCTAATTATTCTAAGTGGAACTCTTTGCAGAAGTTGAATATGAAACTTTACCAAGTGTCTCCCCACCTCCACCCCCCCCCCTTTTTTTTAAATATCTCATGGTACAAAAATTGTTTTGATTTGCAGATGTTTGTTAATTATCATGGGGTGGGGATTGAAATGCCCCTCTAGCTTTAAAAAGGCAGAGGTTTTTTGTTGTTGATTTGTTGGCTTTTTGCTCTCTCTTCCTTCTAGTTTAGTGAATCAGGAGAATGAAAATATCTCTTGCTTGATGCTTGCCTTGCTGGGATTGGGATTTGGACATGGTAAGGGTGACAAACAACCTTTCTGTCCCATCCTGTTTGCTGCACATCACTTCCATCTCTCTTTCCCCAGATACTTGGCAGCTTTTGCTTCAGGTCTGTCTGCCCAGCATCCCATATTGTCCCTACACCAGGATGTGAGCCGTAGTGACAGTGTTATTGGTGCCCTTTGCCAGGAGTGGCTACAGGAGTCTCAGCTGAGCAGCAGAGAGGAGGCACTGAATGTTAATGTTTTAGGGAACTCCCACACCAAATGCAGTGCATGGCTTGGAGCTATTCTGCACAGTATAGACTTGACTGTGGGTGTCTGGCTTGTCCAGGAACAGTTATTTAATTTTTTCTTTTAATGCTTCTAATAACAGTAAAATACCTGTATCCACAGGGTACTGTAGCTAAATGACCAAATGGACCCTTTCATTAAACTTTGGTTAAAATGTTTTCAGTCCCCATGGGAAGTTTTTTTATCGTTTTTATTTGAACCTTAATTTCAATCTTTTATCTCTTTGATTTGAATTCTGATTTTGATTCAGCCGTATTGCACTCTTTTACCTTATTCCGCAAAATTTAAACTGCATTTTATTAACTTTAGGATAGAAATGGCACAGCTCTTTTTGCTGAATGTGTCTTGTCTGCATACCAAAAGCAAGATACCGGTTGACATGGCTTGGATGTAGCTGACCTGCACTAGTAGGAGGCCCAGAGTTAAGAAGAACTGGATCCTACTAAGTTAGAATTTGGTTTAAGAGATTTTGCATCCTCTTTGTTGTTAACTACTTCTCATGGCTTAAGTATGATTTTTTTCCATGAAACATAGTGTAACCTTGTTCTAGCCTTGAAACGTATTACAGAGCTCTTTTGTACTAGCTGATGAATTCTTGTAACAGTGTGGTACTTGTGTCACAGCGATACTGTAATAGTACATTGAGATACAGCATTGTCTGCATTTCTCCAGTGCTCTGATTTGTTGTATCTGTAGGAGCAGACCAGAAGAGTAAAGGATTGGTTTTGGCCCACTTCATGACATTTTAGAAACATTTTTGCTTTAGGCTGTCTCAAAGTCTGCTTGTTGAAGTAACAGTTACTGCACAGATCCTTTTAATCAGTATGTTGTTTTAAAGCTATCTGAAATTAAAACTAATAAGGAAAAGTATTCACAAGTTTTGACAATGTTGCTCCTGCCTGGATGGAATTCCGTGGTGGTTTTAAGAGTCTATTAAAACTGATTAGCTGCAAAATTGATAACGTAAAAGTACAGTACCTAGCTTTCCATGCTGATAATGGCACACTCTAAAAGAACTAATAACTATGTATTCAGAAGTAATTGCTGTGGGTAGTCCCGTACTAATAGTCTTCCATGCATTGACGTTTCAATGAATAACGCAAGTAACAATTACAGGAAAGTGACAAAGCAGCATTTTTATACGTAGATTTAGGCAGCTTGGGTGGTTTTTTTCTTTGCTCGCTGCTCTTTTTCACTGTTTTGGCAGAAAGCAATGAGATAGATACTTTTCACACCAACAGGTGGAAACATGAAGAGAATTTTTACTTCCCTTGCCTTATAAGGATCTGTTGTCTGAAATTTTTTGCTGCCTTCAAAACAACAACTGTTTTTGTACATGCAAGTTACAGTTGTATTTACTAGGAACTAGTGCCTAGCAACATCTAGGCGGTGCTTTTGCTGCTTCAGATAACTCCGTCACAGAGTATGTACAATCTAGTTGAATTTTAGGTAAGCAGCATCTGCTTAGAATACCATGAAGTGTCTGAGTTTCTGTGAGTCTTGCCCTGGCTGGAAGTGAATTGTTACATTTGGTAATAGATACTTGAACTGTCAAGATGCTGAATCTGAAAGGGTTCTAACTGTGAAAGAGTACAGAGGTGGATCTTCTTTTTGGCTGAAGGGTTTGTACAATTTTAAGAAGTTTTTACAGTGCATGTGACTTGTTCTCCATAAATACAAATTTCACATTGAATGGAGCATTAAAACCCAATCCCTAGTGAATTATGGGTGAGCCTTTTTGTCAAGGAGGGACGTTTCCCAGGGAGGTTGCCAATATAAACGTCTCACGTGTGTGTGCTACCTTGAGCTCCTCCTGCTGCCCCACCTCTTTGAAACAACTTGGTTGGCACTGGCTTTGCCAGCTGCTCTTGTGCAGGCTGCTGGCGTTGAGATGATGGGGCTATTGTTTGGGAATTAGTGCCTAAAATTAGAGTCTCTTTTGCCAGGAAGATCTCCATGTGGCAGAAACATCATCCGCAGTTCGTCTTCCTGCTTCCATCTTCTGGGAGAAGGAAAAGAAAGCAATGCAGCTGAACAGATTTCAGAGAGCTGGAGAGCCCAAGCTATGACCAGCTATGAGCTTTTGCTCAAACTCTGCCTCTTTGGAATGATTTGAGTTCAGAATATTTGCATTTTTGCAAATGCTTTGTAAGCTTGTAAGGTTTTCACAGAAATGCAGTTCTTAGTTTAGCCAGTGCTAGTTTTGAAGGGTTGATGAAAATCGCAGGTGCTTTCAGAGATGGAGAGTGGAAGACATAATGTTAGAGAACATGGTCCCAAATACTGATGGTTATCTCGTTTAAAAGCACATAGGCTTTGTTTATTTCTTTTAAAAACCTCAGCACTTATGAATAATTGTATTTGTGTTATGAGTAGAGATGCAAAAAAAAATCAGGACTAGCAACATGAACAGCATTGTGTTAATGATTGCAAGTCACTGCTAAACATGCTTGGAAACTGTTGCTGTTAGTGAGGATTTCATGTTGTGAGTATTGGAGCTTGTCTGTGTGGAGGGGAGGGAGAAAGTTGTGTATGATAAGCCAGAAAGTATTTCTTCAGTAATTAAATGATATTTTTGTTTGACACCATTTCAACTACCTACTCTAATTTGTGAGGTTTAATTAAGATGTAGTCAGCTTGTGCTGACATGGACATAAAATCAATGCCTAGTTTGCCTGAGGAAAAGGCTCTTTTTCCTTTTGGGGTCTGGCTATGTCTTTCTGCTTTTCTTTTTTACCTTTTTTCTTTTTTTTTTTTTTAAGAAAAAATCATTAGTAATTCAGAGAGCAGAAGCAAATAGCCATTTTTAAAATTCATGTCCTCAAATGTTAATTTGATGCTTTGAGGCATAAATGACCTTTCTAACCAGCCCAAACCTGTCAAACAAAGAAATGATAGAAAAAAGCTGCTTTGTTCTAATACAACAGGCTGCTTTTCAGGGAGAATTTCAAAACAATTCTGCCTCCCTCTTCTGTACAACATTAAATTAAACTTTGGCCTGTGCTACATTTGAATTTAGATGTATATACATCACTGGAGCGATGGTGATGGATTCTAGACAACCTGTGCAAATTGAAACATAGACTTCAGCTCTTGAAGCCCAGAGCAATTGAATAATGCTTTCATCCATAGCTACCCAGCTGGTACTACTTAGCACTGGAAAAACAGGTAGGTGTGGGTCAGAAGCTGAGAGAAGGATTGAAAGAGGATTTCTTCTTGTCACAGAACTGAAGAGTGTGGGGAAAGGTGGGAGGAGGGAAATAAAACCACTACCACCACTTCTTGGAACCTTTTATTTAAGTGTTTAGATTGCTGTATATACCTTGGAGGTCAGATTTTAAAAATACATAGAAATATTTTTCTAGCTTCTAGGGATTTCATTGAGACTGGAACTTTGTGTACGTATATGGCATACAGATAGGTAGAACACTTAGTGCATCTCTGTCATTATCGTATTTGCCAGATAAAAGAAACACATAAAAGGTCAGGGTGGAAAAGAAAAGGCAATATAAAAAATGAATATGTCGTTATACAAGGTAATGCAGCTTTTTCCAAAAAAGTTAAACTAAATTTGGTACCTGAATACCATTCTTTCCTACCAGTTGTGCTTGTAGTGTCTGAAAATAATCTCTTGAAAGAGTGATGTGCTTCTGAAGCAAGAAACACTGTAGTAAACTTTTTCTCTAGAAGATTAGTAGAGAGTAGTAATCTTGTGTTGCTGTTCTTGTATTTTGTCTGTCTTTTCTCATCTATACTTTTTGTCTTTGCACACCTGCTGATCTGCGTTCAAAAAAGGGATATCTAATTCTTGAATTTGTTCAAACTTCAGAAGTTGGAAGATGTCCTTCAGTTCTTCACTATTTTTTCTGTTACTTATCTGTTCAGAGATTTGCCTGTTATATTCTGCTGTGTAACCTGTGCTGGCTTTGCTTATCCACAGCACAATCCTTCAATAAGTTTCCCAGCTAGATGGGAGGAGGCAGGCACTGATTGTTTTCAAATGCTCAGCAGCTGAGCAATATCATAATGTTTCAGTATCAGGTTACTTCTGTTTATGAATATTTGGTTACTTAAATATTTTATGTTAGGGGTTATTTTATGTTAGAGATGAAAAACAGTCTGTTATTAAAATATTCCAATAAAACTAATGTGTTTCCTTCAGCTTTTCTTTTTAGATGATATTCTTAAAGCTATTTTGTAAAAAAAATTGAGAGAAAATACTTGCTGGTTTCTCTCTTAGACCTAGTAAATGGTTCATATATAACCTCTAATGGTAACTTTTCTGACACTTCAGCATCCATTCAAGAAGGTATTTTACTTTGACAGACTCCCTGGTTTCTATGTGTATTGCATGATTTTCTCACATAATTGTGTGGTGTTGGGTTTTTTAATTGCTTATGGATCAAATGTATATACTTATTTCTTTTAAAAAATTTTTCCTTGTTTTGATCCGTAGCAAGAGGAAACTGCTCTTCTGGCCTGAAGTCTAGTACAAAGTGCTAAGGTCAGCTCAGGCTAAAACTTGGCCAGATGCTGTACCTGTGCCAGTCACAGTGGACCAGAACATATCACTTCTTACAGGGAGTGGGGTTATCTGACTCCAGAGAGGAGAAACAAAAGTAAAAACCTAATTATTGCTTCCAGAAATACTGGATTCTTTCTAAAACATGGACAGGTGAACACACTAGAGAACAAAACATTCTGCTCCGTGAATGAGAACAAAGAGACCTTTTCTACTCTAGTGTCTGCAAAATCAGCCTACAGAGCTGTTCTGGACTGTAAAGTTCTTTGTCAGTTTGCAGTCTTTAGTCAATGTGACTGCCACAAGGAATGCATATGCATGTAACAAACTCGTACAGAGTTAATGGTGGAAAACTTGGGCCAGCAGCACATAGCACAACATGCTGACATAAGTACGAACAACACTTGTTAATTATCCCATAGCTTATTAAGTTTACAGTTGATTCTGGTAGTTGATCCAAATTGCTGTCAAGACTGTGTTTTCTTGCACACAAACACATGTGCTTTTGCTTTAAATTGGTACAACTATTTCGATTCTAGTTGTGCATATTTTAAGCAACTGCTAGATTCTTTTATATTTGGTTATTTGAGTACTGAAATGAGTAAGTATCTGGATGGGGCTTTAGGCAATGTTTTAAGCACAGCAGAACTTCAAAAACAACCCCAACCAAACCCCAGCTCTGCTGTAATTATACTGTCACTGACTTTTATCCAGTCAAGGTTTATCTGCTCTGTGAGGCCACAGCCTTTGTTTAAAGACAGAAATTCCTCTATATGCTGTACACCTATAAGATATCCACACACTAAGCTGCTGAAAATGCTTCTTCACCTGTTTGGCCTTGAGTGTGTTTTGTGCTGCCATGACAACTTGGTCACAAAGAGCCTTGAGTTTGTGGTTTCTAGATCTGATTAATACAATATACTGTAATTAGGAATAGGAAAAAACCCCCACAGGCTCTTTTCCAATTTAAATATTCCCACTGCTCCAGAGACTTCCCCAGCTTTCATTGTGCATTGTTTCAGATTAGTCGTAACTGAAATATTTATTTTGTTTAGTGTGGCCCAGACACTGGGAAGAGTCCTTGGAATTTCAGAGCTTTCAGCCTGTGAACAGTTTGGTTTTGAGTTCTCTATGAGAGAGTAGTATGACTTGCTATGTACCCGAAGAATGACCTGAGGTACTAGTATTAACAGCATTTCTGTGTAGTACTTTTATAGCACTGGTGCTTATGCAAAAGGGAATTACAGATAATACAACAAGACTACTCTTGACATATTATTCAGTTACTGTTACTTCTTTTGTCAGTGCAGATGGGAAATGAGTTGAAGAACATTAAAGTACTGAAATGGGAAAGAAAACAAAACACAAAGCTATGTGTATTTAATTTTTCTAGGTACAATGGTAAGTGGTTTGATAAAAAAGTTTTGAGTTTTCCATTTTTTAATGTGAATTGTTGCCTAACCAAATGGCATTACTTAGATTTTTTTTTTTTACTACAGCTGCTGTAGAAATGTGTGCACAGCTACTGTTTTGGTAAACAAAGCCTAGTAGCCAGATGGCAGTAATATTTAAAAGGTTGAGCGATATGGTTTGGGAAGCATCCAACTGGAATATGCTGTGCTTTGCCTAGGTACCTTAGATTTAGTACACAGTGGAAGACTTTAAATTTGTTATCACTGCCATGGCTTGAAAGAACAAGTGGACTATTATGTAGAATACAAGTAATGCTTACTAAACTTGCAGTTGATTCTTTCTGATAGATGATCCAAATTGCTGTCAGACTGTATTTACTTACACATAAACAGCTGTGCCCGTGCTCTAAATCAGGATAACTATTCCAAACCTAGTTATGCATATTTTAAACAACTGTTAAATACTATGTTTCAAATAATTTCTTGTTTCATGAAGGCTTAATTTTTCTAATTAGGTCCTTTTCTCACCCTTACTCCATACCATCCTCCTACTTGAAAGCTGCAAACTTGGTACATTTGGCTAGCTGCTGTATGATTGGAGAACTGCTGTTGAGGAAAAAAGGAAAATAGTTTTCTTGCAGGGTATGGTTGCTCAGAATGTTCTGCTGTTCTTTCTATATTTTTAATCTGAGTAATTGTTTACCATGCTGCATTAAAATAGCCAGCTTAGCGGTTTTCCCTAGTTTTTAAAAGTAGACTCTAATCTAGGCTGGAAGATTCTTATCATCAACTTAGCTACCATCACATTTATTGGGGAGATAATTGGATCCAGCTCTTGGTGACCCAGCTGTGGAAAAACATGATCCTTGAGGCAGATTGGTGGCAGATTTCTTTTTTTCTTTATTAAAATATGGGGTAGGTCTCTCTGCACAGCTGCCTGCCTCTCCCCTTCCCCCCAAGCTCTTTTGATGTGGGAAAAGTCTGCATTGTAAACCAGTTGAAGCAAACAAGCGGGACACCCATCCCTCTGCCCGCTTCCCCCCCATCCTGTCTAGACTGCCTGTTTCTCATGCGCTGCTCTTCCTTGGAGCAGACATTACTCACAGGTTGTGTTCTTTGCTCCTCTGTGAGCATGGGCTGTTTTCCTCTCTTCATTTGTACTTCACCTTCAGCTGGTGTTGGGCATCCTTCTTGTCTGAGGGGGTCAACTTACCCTACAGGTTTTTTTCGTACAAACTTCTACTTTTCAGACTGCCATAGATAAGCAGTTCTGCTCGCTGGGGCTGGGAGAGGCTGAGTGTCACAGTGTCTCTCCAGGATAGCAGTCAGCCTTGCTATCACTTAGCCCACTCTGCCATCATACTGTGCCTTCACTGCTTTTCCTTAACATGACCCTGTGCAGTCTGTAATAAAGGGAGCAATAGATTCCCTCTAGTGCAGCTGATTTTTATGGATTATGAATATAAATAATACTCTAGTGCGGCAAACGTTAGCAAACTGCCTCTGGTGAGTTGGAAGCTTTTTACCTGACCTTTGAAGTGGTGGTAGAGTGGATCAATGGTGTGCAGCATCCAAGTGTTGAAGTGAGTGGCTTACTTACAGCAGGGCCTTTGGAGTCCTGGGGAAAACAAAGCAAAACAGACTTCAGTGAGTCATTGAAGGCACAGGTACTTAGTGTGATTGCAGTAATTTTCTGTCTGTTCATTAAAGAACATTAAGGAAGCTTCCTCTGCTTTAAAGAAAAGGATTTTCTTACACAAGGCCAGAAGCTCTGAATACAATCAAACGTTCTTTTTTTTTATTAAGGCTTTTTTTCTTGCTTTATTTGTTTTCAAGAAGTTTTCCTCCTCATTTCAATATTAACTCTGAAAGAATAACTACAAATACTATTTGTTTTCAGCTGGTCAGATTGTAGAGCATCCTTAATGTGATTATTCCTTCTCCTACTAACCTGCCATCTCACTGCAGGAATAGATCCTACAAATGTCCTCAGAAACACTTTGACTATAGAAATGAGTTAATGTAAAAATTCCCTGACTAAGTGTGATGAACAATAAGGTTGCATCGACAGCTGGATTAACAAAAGCCCTGAAACTAACCTGAAATAGAAATAATACTTGTGGCTTTTCCAGTGTTCATTTATTTGGAAGACAAACTGAAGAGAAAAGACAAACTTTAATTCTATTAATATCCTGGACAAACAAACAATTTATATTTTCTGTTCAGCTTTTTCCAGAAATGAAGTACTGTTGTGCTTTAAAAGGTGGTTTCTTTAGCCATCTTCTGTTTTTCATGGTCTAGAAGGTTTGGAAATTGCATTGCCTTGTTATGCAAAAAGCAATCATCACCTTTCAAAGCAAAATGTGAGGACTGTGACATGCTTACTCTTAAAAAGAAAATAAGGTTTTTCTCACCAGTCTTATCTTTGGCAGGAATACTTTAAAAGCATACTAAATTTGGAAAATCAGAGTAAAAGTGTTCAGTTTTCTACTTCATTAATTTTATGTAGATAAAATAAAATATTAACCTTTTTTAGAAGAGTCTTGTTTCTGCTCCATTATTTTGATATTCAGATTTTTTCTCTTCTGTGTGCTACACAGAAGTTTCTCACTCTGTGTACTACAAAGGATTTGTCTTTGTTAAATATGCTTATCATGGAAGAAGTAGAGGGGTTTTTTTGTTTTGTTCTGAATCTGGCATAATTAATTTGAGAAATTACTCTGCTCACCATCAATGCTTCATAGATTTCAGTAGTCGTGACTGTCCTTCCTTACTGGTAGGATCACCACTGCCTCATCTTGAGAGGTATTGATGTGGTGTTTGAATGGCTTACTGCTTTACAGAGAGCAACTTCATATAATCCCATAGAGCACAGGAAGAAAAATTCTTATTGTTTTATAGAATGTCTTAAACAGATACAAAATAGCAATTAACTGACATTTTTTTCTGTTCTGATTGTAGATGAAATCTGGGGGGAGGGGG